>NC_091285.1:279886307-280001952 GCF_032444005.1 Ranitomeya imitator | reverse complement strand
AGATAAACCCCCCCTCACCGGCAGTCTGCAACATGAAACCAGGAGATAAACCCCCCTCACCGCAGTCTGCAACATGAAACCCAGGAGATAAACCCCCCCTCACCCGGCAGTCTGCAACATGAAACCAGGAGATAAACCCCCCTCACCGGCAGTCTGCAACATGAAACCAGGGAGATAAACCCCCTCACCGGCAGTCTGCAACATGAAACCAGGAGATAAACCCCCCTCACCGGCAGTCTGCAACATGAAACCAGGAGATAAACCCCCCTCACCGGCAGTCTGCAACATGAAACCAGGAGATAAACCCCCCTCACCGGCAGTCTGCAACATGAAACCAGGAGATAAACCCCCCTCACCGGCAGTCTGCAACATGAAACCAGGAGATAAACCCCCCTCACCGGCAGTCTGCAACATGAAACCAGGAGATAAACCCCCCTCACCGGCAGTCTGCAACATGAAACCAGGAGATAAACCCCCCTCACCGGCAGTCTGCAACATGAAACCAGGAGATAAACCCCCCTCACCGGCAGTCTGCAACATGAAACCAGGAGATAAACCCCCCTCACCGGCAGTCTGCAACATGAAACCAGGAGATAAACCCCCCTCACCGGCAGTCTGCAACATGAAACCAGGAGATAAACCCCCCTCACCGGCAGTCTGCAACATGAAACCAGGAGATAAACCCCCCTCACCGGCAGTCTGCAACATGAAACCAGGAGATAAACCCCCCTCACCGGCAGTCTGCAACATGAAACCAGGAGATAAACCCCCCTCACCGGCAGTCTGCAACATGAAACCAGGAGATAAACCCCCCCTCACCGGCAGTCTGCAACATGAAACCAGGAGATAAACCCCCCTCACCGGCAGTCTGCAACATGAAACCAGGAGATAAACCCCCCTCACCGGCAGTCTGCAACATGAAACCAGGAGATAAACCCCCCTCACCGGCAGTCTGCAACATGAAACCAGGAGATAAACCCCCCTCACCGGCAGTCTGCAACATGAAACCAGGAGATAAACCCCCCTCACCGGCAGTCTGCAACATGAAACCAGGAGATAAACCCCCCTCACCGGCAGTCTGCAACATGAAACCAGGAGATAAACCCCCCTCACCGGCAGTCTGCAACATGAAACCAGGAGATAAACCCCCCTCACCGGCAGTCTGCAACATGAAACCAGGAGATAAACCCCCCTCACCGGCAGTCTGCAACATGAAACCAGGAGATAAACCCCCCTCACCGGCAGTCTGCAACATGAAACCAGGAGATAAACCCCCCTCACCGGCAGTCTGCAACATGAAACCAGGAGATAAACCCCTCCTCACCGGCAGTCTGCAACATGAAACCAGGAGATAAACCCCCCTCACCGGCAGTCTGCAACATGAAACCAGGAGATAAACCCCCCTCACCGGCAGTCTGCAACATGAAACCAGGAGATAAACCCCCCTCACCGGCAGTCTGCAACATGAAACCAGGAGATAAACCCCCCTCACCGGCAGTCTGCAACATGAAACCAGGAGATAAACCCCCCTCACCGGCAGTCTGCAACATGAAACCAGGAGATAAACCCCCCTCACCGGCAGTCTGCAACATGAAACCAGGAGATAAACCCCCCTCACCGGCAGTCTGCAACATGAAACCAGGAGATAAACCCCCCCTCACCGGCAGTCTGCAACATGAAACCAGGAGATAAACCCCCTCACCGGCAGTCTGCAACATGAAACCAGGAGATAAACCCCCCTCACCGGCAGTCTGCAACATGAAACCAGGAGATAAACCCCCCTCACGCAGGTCTGCAACATGAAACCAGGAGATAAACCCCCCTCACCGGCAGTCTGCAACATGAAACCAGGAGATAAACCCCCCTCACCGGCAGTCTGCAACATGAAACCAGGAGATAAACCCCCCTCACCGGCAGTCTGCAACATGAAACCAGGAGATAAACCCCTCCTCACCGGCAGTCTGCAACATGAAACCAGGAGATAAACCCCCCTCACCGGCAGTCTGCAACATGAAACCAGGAGATAAACCCCCCTCACCGGCAGTCTGCAACATGAAACCAGGAGATAAACCCCCCTCACCGGCAGTCTAGCAACATGAAACCAGGAGATAAACCCCCCTCACCGGCAGTCTGCAACATGAAACCAGGAGATAAACCCCCCCTCACCGGCAGTCTGCAACATGAAACCAGGAGATAAACCCCCCTCACCGGCAGTCTGCAACATGAAACCAGGAGATAAACCCCCCTCACCGGCAGTCTGCAACATGAAACCAGGAGATAAACCCCCCTCACGGCAGTCTGCAACATGAAACCAGGAGATAAACCCCCCCTCAACGGCAGTCTGCAACATGAAACCAGGAGATAAACCCCCCTCACCGGCAGTCTGCAACATGAAACCAGGAGATAAACCCCCCTCACCGGCAGTCTGCAACATGAAACCAGGAGATAAACCCCCCTCACCGGCAGTCTGCAACATGAAACCAGGAGATAAACCCCCCTCACCGGCAGTCTGCAACATGAAACCAGGAGATAAACCCCCCTCACCGGCAGTCTGCAACATGAAACCAGGAGATAAACCCCCCTCACCGGCAGTCTGCAACATGAAACCAGGAGATAAACCCCCCTCACCGGCAGTCTGCAACATGAAACCAGGAGATAAACCCCCCCTCAACCGTCAGTCTGCAACATGAAACCAGGAGATAAACCCCCCTCACCGGCACTCTGCAACATGAAACCAGGAGATAAACCCCCCTCACCGGCAGTCTGCAACATGAAACCAGGAGATAAACCCCCCTCACCGGCAGTCTGCAACATGAAACCAGGAGATAAACCCCCCTCACCGGCAGTCTGCAACATGAAACCAGGCGATAAACCCCCCTCACCGGCAGTCTGCAACATGAAACCAGGAGATAAACCCCCCTCACTGGCAGTCTACAACATGAAACCAGGAGATAAACCCCCCATCAATGGCAGTCTGCAACATGAAACCAGGAGATAAACCCCCCTCACCGGCAGTCTACAACATGAAACCAGGAGATAAACCCCCCTCACCGGCAGTCTGCAACATGAAACCAGGAGATAAACCCCCCTCACCAGCAGTCTGCAACATGAAACCAGGAGATAAATCCCCCTCACCGGCAGTCTGCAACATGAAACCAGGAGATAAACCCCCCTCACCGATGGTCTGCAACATGAAACCAGGAGATAAACCCCCCTCACCGGCAGTCTGCAACATGAAACCAGGAGATAAACCCCCCCTCACCGGCAGTCTGCAACATGAAACCAGGAGATAAACCCCCCTCACCGGCACTCTGCAACATGAAACCAGGAGATAAACCCCCCTCACTGGCAGTCTGCAACATGAAACCAGGAGATAAACCCCCCTCACCGGCAGTCTGCAACATGAAACCAGGAGATAAACCCCCCTCACCGGCAGTCTGCAACATGAAACCAGGAGATAAACCCCCCTCACCGGCAGTCTGCAACATGAAACCAGGCGATAAACCCCCCTCACCGGCAGTCTGCAACATGAAACCAGGAGATAAACCCCCCTCACTGGCAGTCTACAACATGAAACCAGGAGATAAACCCCCCATCAATGGCAGTCTGCAACATGAAACCAGGAGATAAACCCCCCTCACCGGCAGTCTACAACATGAAACCAGGAGATAAACCCCCCTCACCGGCAGTCTGCAACATGAAACCAGGAGATAAACCCCCCTCACCAGCAGTCTGCAACTTGAAACCAGGAGATAAACCCCCCTCACCAGCAGTCTGCAACATGAAACCAGGAGATAAACCCCCCTCACCGGCAGTCTACAACATGAAACCAGGAGATAAACCCCCCTCACCGGCAGTCTGCAACATGAAACCAGGAGATAAACCCCCCTCACCAGCAGTCTGCAACATGAAACCAGGAGATAAATCCCCCTCACCGGCAGTCTGCAACATGAAACCAGGAGATAAACCCCCCTCACCGATGGTCTGCAACATGAAACCAGGAGATAAACCCCCCTCACCGGCAGTCTGCAACATGAAACCAGGAGATAAACCCCCCCTCACCGGCAGTCTGCAACATGAAACCAGGAGATAAACCCCCTCACCGGCAGTCTGCAACATGAAACCAGGAGATAAACCCTCCTCACCGGCAGTCTGCAACATGAAACCAGGAGATAAACCCCCCTCACCGGCAGTCTGCAACATGAAACCAGGAGATAAACCCCCCCTCACCGGCAGTCTGCAACATGAAACCAGGAGCTAAACCCTCCTCACCGGCAGTCTGCAACATGAAACCAGGAGATAAACCCTCCTCACCGGCAGTCTGCAACATGAAACCAGGAGATAAACCCCCCTCACCGGCAGTCTGCAACATGAAACCAGGAGATAAACCCCCCTCACCGGCAGTCTGCAACATGAAACCAGGAGATAAACCTCCCTCACTGGCAGTCTGCAACATGAAACCAGGAGATAAACCCCCCTCACCGGCAGTCTGCAACATGAAACCAGGAGATAAACCCCCCTCACCGGCAGTCTGCAACATGAAACCAGGAGATAAACCCCCCTCACCGGCAGTCTGCAATATGAAACCAGGAGATAAACCCCCCTCACTGGCAGTCTGCAACATGAATCCAGGAGATAAACCCCCCCTCAACGGCAGTCTGCAACATGAAACCAGGAGATAAACCCCCCTCACCGGCAGTCTACAACATGAAACCAGGAGATAAACCCCCCTCACCGGCAGTCTGCAACATGAATCCAGGAGATAAACCCCCCTCACCGGCAGTCTGCAACATGAAACCAGGAGATAAACCCCCCTCACCGGCAGTCTGCAACATGAAACCAGGAGATAAACCCCCCTCACCGGCAGTCTGCAACATGAAACCAGGAGATAAACCCCCCTCACCGGCAGTCTGCAACATGAAACCAGGAGATAAACCCCCCTCACCGGCAGTCTGCAACATGAAACCAGGAGATAAACCCCCCTCACCGGCAGTCTGCAACATGAAACCAGGAGATAAACCCCCCTCACCGGCAGTCTGCAACATGAAACCAGGAGATAAACCCCCCTCACCGGCAGTCTGCAACATGAAACCAGGAGATAAACCCCCCTCACCGGCAGTCTGCAACATGAAACCAGGAGATAAACCCCCCTCACTGGCAGTCTGCAACATGAAACCAGGAGATAAACCCCCCCTCAACGGCAGTCTGCAACATGAAACCAGGAGATAAACCCCCCTCACCGGCAGTCTACAACATGAAACCAGGAGATAAACCCCCCTCACCGGCAGTCTGCAACATGAAACCAGGAGATAAACCCCCCTCACCGGCAGTCTGCAACATGAAAACAGGAGATAAACCCCCCTCACCGGCAGTCTGCAACATGAAACCAGGAGATAAACCCCCCTCACCGGCAGTTTGCAACATGAAACCAGGAGATAAACCCCCTCACCGGCAGTCTACAACATGAAACCAGGAGATAAACCCCCCTCACCGGCAGTCTGCAACATGAAACCAGGAGATAAACCCCCCTCACCGGCAGTCTGCAACATGAAACCAGGAGATAAACCCCCCTCACCGGCAGTCTGCAACATGAAACCAGGAGATAAACCCCCCTCACCGGCAGTCTGCAACATGAAACCAGGAGATAAACCCCCCTCACCGGCAGTCTGCAACATGAAACCAGGAGATAGACCCCCCTCACCGGCAGTCTGCAACATGAAACCAGGAGATAAACCCCCCCTCACCGGCAGTCTGCAACATGAAACCAGGAGATAAACCCCCCTCACCGGCAGTCTGCAACATTAAACCAGGAGATAAACCCCCCTCACCGGCAGTCTGCAACATGAAACCAGGAGATAAACCCCCCTCACCGGCAGTCTGCAACATGAAACCAGGAGATAAACCCCCCTCACCGGCAGTCTGCAACATGAAACCAGGAGATAAACCCCCCTCACCGGCAGTCTGCAACATGAAACCAGGAGATAAACCCCCCTCACTGGCAGTCTACAACATGAAACCAGGAGATAAACCCCCCCTCAACGGCAGTCTGCAACATGAAACCAGGAGATAAACCCCCCTCACCGGCAGTCTACAACATGAAACCAGGAGATAAACCCCCTTCACCGGCAGTCTGCAACATGAAACCAGGAGATAAACCCCCCTCACTGGCAGTCTACAACATGAAACCAGGAGATAAACCCCCCTCACCGGCAGTCTGCAACATGAAACCATGAGATAAACCCTCCTCACCGGCAGTCTGCAAGATGAAACCAGGAGATAAACCCCCCTCACCGGCAGTCTGCAACATGAAACCAGGAGATAAACCCCCCTCACCGGCAGTCTGCAACATGAAACCAGGAGATAAACCCACCTCACCGGCAGTCTGCAACATGAAACCAGGAGATAAACCCCCCTCACCGGCAGTCTGCAACATGAAACCAGGAGATAAACCCCCCTCACTGGCAGTCTGCAACATGAAACCAGGAGATAAACCCCCCTCACCGGCAGTCTGCAACATGAAACCAGGAGATAAACCCCCCTCACCGGCAGTCTGCAACATGAAACCAGGAGATAAACCCCCCTCACCGATGGTCTGCAACATGAAACCAGGAGATAAACCCCGCTCACCGGCAGTCTGCAACATGAAACCAGGAGATAAATCCCCCTCACCGGCAGTCTGCAACATGAAACCAGGAGATAAACCCCCCTCACCGATGGTCTGCAACATGAAACCAGGAGACAAACCCCCCTCACCGGCAGTCTGCAACATGAAACCAGGAGATAAACCCCCCCTCACCGGCAGTCTGCAACATGAAACCAGGAGATAAACTCCCTCACCGGCTGTCTGCAACATGAAACCAGGAGATAAACCCTCCTCACCGGCAGTCTGCAACATGAAACCAGGAGATAAACCCCCCTCACCGGCAGTCTGCAACATGAAACCAGGAGATAAACCCCCCTCACCGGCAGTCTGCAACATGAAACCAGGAGATAAACCCCCCTCACCGGCAGTCTACAACATGAAACCAGGAGATAAACCCCCCTCACCGGCAGTCTGCAACATGAAACCAGGAGATAAACCCCCCCTCACCGGCAGTCTGCAACATGAAACCAGGAGATAAACCCCCCTCACCGGCAGTCTGCAACATGAAACCAGGAGATAAACCCACCTCACCGGCAGTGTGCAACATGAAACCAGGAGATAAACCCCCCTCACTGGCAGTCTGCAACATGAAACCAGGAGATAAACCCCCCCTCAACGGCAGTCTGCAACATGAAACCAGGAGATAAACCCCCCTCACCGGCAGTCTGCAACATGAAACCAGGAGATAAACCCCCCTCACCGGCAGTCTGCAACATGAAACCAGGAGATAAACCCCCCTCACCGGCAGTCTGCAACATGAAACCAGGAGATAAACCCCCCTCACCGGCAGTCTGCAACATGAAACCAGGAGATAAACCCCCCTCACCGGCAGTCTGCAACATGAAACCAGGAGATAAACCCCCCTCACCGGCAGTCTGCAACATGAAACCAGGAGATAAACCCCCCTCACCGGCAGTCTGCAACATGAAACCAGGAGATAAACCCCCCCTCACCGGCAGTCTGCAACATGAAACCAGGAGATAAACCCCCCTCACCGGCACTCTGCAACATGAAACCAGGAGATAAACCCCCCTCACTGGCAGTCTGCAACATGAAACCAGGAGATAAACCCCCCTCACCGGCAGTCTGCAACATGAAACCAGGAGATAAACCCCCCTCACCGGCAGTCTGCAACATGAAACCAGGAGATAAACCCCCCTCACCGGCAGTCTGCAACATGAAACCAGGCGGTAAACCCCCCTCACCGGCAGTCTGCAACATGAAACCAGGAGATAAACCCCCCTCACTGGCAGTCTACAACATGAAACCAGGAGATAAACCCCCCATCAACGGCAGTCTGCAACATGAAACCAGGAGATAAACCCCCCTCACCGGCAGTCTACAACATGAAACCAGGAGATAAACCCCCACTCACCGGCAGTCTGCAACATGAAACCAGGAGATAAACCCCCCTCACCAGCAGTCTGCAACTTGAAACCAGGAGATAAATCCCCCTCACCAGCAGTCTGCAACATGAAACCAGGAGATAAACCCCCCTCACCGGCAGTCTGCAACATGAAACCAGGAGATAAACCCCCCTCACCGGCAGTCTACAACATGAAACCAGGAGATAAACCCCCCTCACCGATGGTCTGCAACATGAAACCAGGAGATAAACCCCCCTCGCCAGCAGTCTGCAACATGAAACCAGGAGATAAATCCCCCTCACCGGCAGTCTGCAACATGAAACCAGGAGATAAACCCCCCTCACCGATGGTCTGCAACATGAAACCAGGAGATAAACCCCCCTCACCGGCAGTCTGCAACATGAAACCAGGAGATAAACCCCCCCTCACCGGCAGTCTGCAACATGAAACCAGGAGATAAACCCCCCCCTCACCGGCAGTCTGCAACATGAAACCAGGAGCTAAACCCTCCTCACCGGCAGTCTGCAACATGAAACCAGGAGATAAACCCTCCTCACCGGCAGTCTGCAACATGAAACCAGGAGATAAACCCCCCTCACCGGCAGTCTGCAACATGAAACCAATAGATAAACCCCCCTCACCGGCAGTCTGCAACATGAAACCAGGAGATAAACCTCCCTCACTGGCAGTCTGCAACATGAAACCAGGATATAAACCCCCCCTCAACGGCAGTCTGCAACTTGAAACCAGGAGATAAACCCCCCTCACCGGCAGTCTACAACATGAAACCAGGAGATAAACCCCCCTCACCGGCAGTCTGCAACATGAAACCAGGAGATAAACCCCCCTCACTGGCAGTCTACAACATGAAACCAGGAGATAAACCCCCCTCACCGGCAGTCTGCAACATGAAACCAGGAGATAAACCCTCCTCACCGGCAGTCTGCAACATGAAACCAGGAGATAAACCCCCCTCACCGGCAGTCTGCAACATGAAACCAGGAGATAAACCCCCCTCACCGGCAGTCTGCAACATGAAACCAGGAGATAAACCCCCCCTCACCGGCAGTCTGCAACATGAAACCAGGAGATAAACCCTCCTCACCGGCAGTCTGCAACATGAAACCAGGAGATAAACCCCCCTCACCGGCAGTCTGCAACATGAAACCAGGAGATAAACCCCCCTCACTGGCAGTCTGCAACATGAAACCAGGAGATAAACCCCCCTCACCGGCAGTCTGCAACATGAAACCAGGAGATAAACCCCCCTCACCGGCAGTCTGCAACATGAAACCAGGAGATAAACCCCCCTCACCGATGGTCTGCAACATGAAACCAGGAGATAAACCCCCCTCACTGGCAGTCTGCAACATGAAAACAGGAGATAAACCCCCCTCACCGGCAGTCTGCAACATGAAACCAGGAGATAAACCCCCCTCACCGGCAGTCTGCAACATGAAGCCAGGAGATAAACCCCCCTCACCGATGGTCTGCAACATGAAACCAGGAGATAAACCCCCCTCACCGGCAGTCTGCAACATGAAACCAGGAGATAAATCCCCCTCACCGGCAGTCTGCAACATGAAACCAGGAGATAAACCCCCCTCACCGATGGTCTGCAACATGAAACCAGGAGATAAACCCCCCTCACCGGCAGTCTGCAACATGAAACCAGGAGATAAACCCCCCCTCACCGGCAGTCTGCAACATGAAACCAGGAGATAAACCCCCTCACCGGCAGTCTGCAACATGAAACCAGGAGATAAACCCTCCTCACCGGCAGTCTGCAACATGAAACCAGGAGATAAACCCCCCTCACCGGCAGTCTGCAACATGAAACCAGGAGATAAACCCCCCCTCATCGGCAGTCTGCAACATGAAACCAGGAGATAAACCCTCCTCACCGGCAGTCTGCAACATGAAACCAGGAGATAAACCGTCCTCAACGGCAGTCTGCAACATGAAACCAGGAGATAAACCCCCCTCACCGGCAGTCTGCAACATGAAACCAGGAGATAAACCCCCCTCACCGGCAGTCTGCAACATGAAACCAGGAGATAAACCCCCCTCACTGGCAGTCTGCAACATGAAACCAGGAGATAAACCCCCCGTCAACGGCAGTCTGCAACATGAAACCAGGAGATAAACCCCCCTCACCGGCAGTCTACAACATGAAACCAGGAGATAAACCCCCCTCACCGGCAGTCTGCAACATGAAACCAGGAGATAAACCCCCCTCACTGGCAGTCTACAACATGAAACCAGGAGATAAACCCCCCTCAGCGGCAGTCTGCAACATGAAACCAGGAGATAAACCCTCCTCACCGGCAGTCTGCAACATGAAACCAGGAGATAAACCCCCCTCACCGGCAGTCTGCAACATGAAACCAGGAGATAAACCCCCCTCACCGGCAGTCTGCAACATGAAACCAGGAGATAAACCCCCCCTCACCGGCAGTCTGCAACATGAAACCAGTAGATAAACCCTCCTCACCGGCAGTCTGCAACATGAAACCAGGAGATAAACCCCCCTCACCGGCAGTCTGCAACATGAAACCAGGAGATAAACCCCCCTCACTGGCAGTCTGCAACATGAAACCAGGAGATAAACCCCCCTCACCGGCAGTCTGCAACATGAAACCAGGAGATAAACCCCCCTCACCGGCAGTCTGCAACATGAAACCAGGAATTAAACCCCCCTCACCGATGGTCTGCAACATGAAACCAGGAGATAAACCCCCCTCACCGATGGTCTGCAACATGAAACCAGGAGATAAACCCCCCTCACTGGCAGTCTGCAACATGAAACCAGGAGATAATCCCCCCTCACCGGCAGTCTGCAACATGAAACCAGGAGATAAACCCCCCTCACCGGCAGTCTGCAACATGAAACCAGGAATTAAACCCCCCTCACCGATGGTCTGCAACATGAAACCAGGAGATAAACCCCCCTCACCGATGGTCTGCAACATGAAACCAGGAGATAAACCCCCCTCACCGGCAGTCTGCAACATGAAACCAGGAGATAAACCCCCCTCACCGGCAGTCTGCAACATGAAACCAGGAGATAAACCCCCCTCACCGGCAGTCTGCAACATGAAACCAGGAGATAAACCCCCCTCACCGGCAGTCTGCAACATGAAACCAGGAGATAAACCCCCCTCACCGGCAGTCTGCAACATGAAACCAGGAGATAAACCCCCCTCACCGGCAGTCTGCAACATGAAACCAGGAGATAAACCCCCCTCACCGGCAGTCTGCAACATGAAACCAGGAGATAAACCCCCCCTCACCGGCAGTCTGCAACATGAAACCAGTAGATAAACCCTCCTCACCGGCAGTCTGCAACATGAAACCAGGAGATAAACCCCCCTCACCGGCAGTCTGCAACATGAAACCAGGAGATAAACCCCCCTCACTGGCAGTCTGCAACATGAAACCAGGAGATAAACCCCCCTCACCGGCAGTCTGCAACATGAAACCAGGAGATAAACCCCCCTCACCGGCAGTCTGCAACATGAAACCAGGAATTAAACCCCCCTCACCGATGGTCTGCAACATGAAACCAGGAGATAAACCCCCCTCACCGATGGTCTGCAACATGAAACCAGGAGATAAACCCCCCTCACTGGCAGTCTGCAACATGAAACCAGGAGATAAACCCCCCTCACCGGCAGTCTGCAACATGAAACCAGGAGATAAACCCCCCTCACCGGCAGTCTGCAACATGAAACCAGGAATTAAACCCCCCTCACCGATGGTCTGCAACATGAAACCAGGAGATAAACCCCCCTCACCGATGGTCTGCAACATGAAACCAGGAGATAAACCCCCCTCACCGGCAGTCTGCAACATGAAACCAGGAGATAAACCCCCCTCACCGATGGTCTGCAACATGAAACCAGGAGATAAACCCCCCTCACTGGCAGTCTGCAACATGAAACCAGGAGATAAACCCCCCTCACCGGCAGTCTGCAACATGAAACCAGGAGATAAACCCCCCTCACCGGCAGTCTGCAACATGAAGCCAGGAGATAAACCCCCCTCACCGATGGTCTGCAACATGAAACCAGGAGATAAACCCCCCTCACCGGCAGTCTGCAACATGAAACCAGGAGATAAATCCCCCTCACTGGCAGTCTGCAACATGAAACCAGGAGATAAACCCCCCTCACCGATGGTCTGCAACATGAAACCAGGAGATAAACCCCCCTCACCGGCAGTCTGCAACATGAAACCAGGAGATAAACCCCCCCTCACCGGCAGTCTGCAACATGAAACCAGGAGATAAACCCCCTCACCGGCAGTCTGCAACATGAAACCAGGAGATAAACCCTCCTCACCGGCAGTCTGCAACATGAAACCAGGAGATAAACCCCCCTCACCGGCAGTCTGCAACATGAAACCAGGAGATAAACCCCCCCTCACCGGCAGTCTGCAACATGAAACCATGAGATAAACCCCCCTCACCGGCAGTCTGCAACATGAAACCAGGAGATAAACCCCCCTCACCGGCAGTCTGCAACATGAAACCAGGAGATAAACCCCCCTCACTGGCAGTCTGCAACATGAAACCAGGAGATAAACCCCCCCTCAACGGCAGTCTGCAACATGAAACCAGGAGATAAACCCCCCTCACCGGCAGTCTACAACATGAAACCAGGAGATAAACCCCCCTCACCGGCAGTCTGCAACATGAAACCAGGAGATAAACCCCCCTCACTGGCAGTCTACAACATGAAACCAGGAGATAAACCCCCCTCAGCGGCAGTCTGCAACATGAAACCAGGAGATAAACCCTCCTCACCGGCAGTCTGCAACATGAAACCAGGAGATAAACCCCCCTCACCGGCAGTCTGCAACATGAAACCAGGAGATAAACCCCCCTCACCGGCAGTCTGCAACATGAAACCAGGAGATAAACCCCCCTCACCGGCAGTCTGCAACATGAAACCAGGAGATAAACCCCCCTCACCGGCAGTCTGCAACATGAAACCAGGAGATAAACCCTCCTCACCGGCAGTCTGCAACATGAAACCAGGAGATAAACCCCCCTCACCGGCAGTCTGCAACATGAAACCAGGAGATAAACCCCCCTCACTGGCAGTCTGCAACATGAAACCAGGAGATAAACCCCCCTCACCGGCAGTCTGCAACATGAAACCAGGAGATAAACCCCCCTCACCGGCAGTCTGCAACATGAAACCAGGAATTAAACCCCCCTCACCGATGGTCTGCAACATGAAACCAGGAGATAAACCCCCCTCACCGGCAGTCTGCAACATGAAACCAGGAGATAAATCCCCCTCACCGGCAGTCTGCAACATGAAACCAGGAGATAAACCCCCCTCACCGATGGTCTGCAACATGAAACCAGGAGATAAACCCCCCTCACCGGCAGTCTGCAACATAAAACCAGGAGATAAACCCCCCTCACCGGCAGTCTGCAACATGAAACCAGGAGATAAACCCCCTCACCGGCAGTCTGCAACATGAAACCAGGAGATAAACCCCCCTCACCGGCAGTCTGCAACATGAAACCAGGAGATAAACCCCCCTCACCGGCAGTCTGCAACATGAAACCAGGAGATAAACCCCCCTCACCGGCAGTCTGCAACATGAAACCAGGAGATAAACCCCCCCTCACCGGCAGTCTGCAACATGAAACCAGGAGATAAACCCTCCTCACCGGCAGTCTGCAACATGAAACCAGGAGATAAACCCCCCTCACTGGCAGTCTGCAACATGAAACCAGGAGATAAACCCCCCTCACTGGCAGTCTGCAACATGAAACCAGGAGATAAACCCCCCTCACCGGCAGTCTGCAACATGAAATCAGGAGATAAACCCCCCTCACCGGCAGTCTGCAACATGAAACCAGGAGATAAACCCCCCTCACTGGCAGTCTGCAACATGAAACCAGGAGATAAACCCCCTCACTGGCAGTCTGCAACATGAAACCATGAGATAAACCCCCCTCACTGGCAGTCTACAACATGAAACCAGGAGATAAACCCCCCCTCACCGGCAGTCTGCAACATGAAACCAGGAGATAAACCCCCTCACTGGCAGTCTGCAACATGAAATCAGGAGATAAACCCCCCCTCACTGGCAGTCTACAACATGAAACCAGGAGATAAACCCCCCCTCACCGGCAGTCTGCAACATGAAACCAGGAGATAAACCCCCTCACTGGCAGTCTGCAACATGAAATCAGGAGATAAACCCCCCTCACCGGCAGTCTGCAACATGAAACCAGGAGATAAACCCCCCTCACTGGCAGTCTGCAACATGAAACCAGGAGATAAACCCCCTCACCGGCAGTCTGCAACATGAAACCTTGAGATAAACCCCCCTGTCTGGCAGTCTGCAACATGAAACCAGGAGATAAACCCCCCTCACTGGCAGTCTGCAACATGAAACCAGGAGATAAACCCCCCTCACTGGCAGTCTGCAACATGAAACCAGGAGATAAACCCCCCCTCAACGGCAGTCTGCAACATGAAACCAGGAGATAAACCCCCCTCACCGGCAGTCTGCAACATGAAACCAGGAGATAAACCCCCCTCACCGGCAGTCTGCAACATGAAACCAGGAGATAAACCCCCCTCACTGGCAGTCTGCAACATGAAACCAGGAGATAAACCCCCCGTCAACGGCAGTCTGCAACATGAAACCAGGAGATAAACCCCCCTCACCGGCAGTCTACAACATGAAACCAGGAGATAAACCCCCCTCACCGGCAGTCTGCAACATGAAACCAGGAGATAAACCCCCCTCACTGGCAGTCTACAACATGAAACCAGGAGATAAACCCCCCTCAGCGGCAGTCTGCAACATGAAACCAGGAGATAAACCCTCCTCACCGGCAGTCTGCAACATGAAACCAGGAGATAAACCCCCCTCACCGGCAGTCTGCAACATGAAACCAGGAGATAAACCCCCCTCACCGGCAGTCTGCAACATGAAACCAGGAGATAAACCCCCCCTCACCGGCAGTCTGCAACATGAAACCAGTAGATAAACCCTCCTCACCGGCAGTCTGCAACATGAAACCAGGAGATAAACCCCCCTCACCGGCAGTCTGCAACATGAAACCAGGAGATAAACCCCCCTCACTGGCAGTCTGCAACATGAAACCAGGAGATAAACCCCCCTCACCGGCAGTCTGCAACATGAAACCAGGAGATAAACCCCCCTCACCGGCAGTCTGCAACATGAAACCAGGAATTAAACCCCCCTCACCGATGGTCTGCAACATGAAACCAGGAGATAAACCCCCCTCACCGATGGTCTGCAACATGAAACCAGGAGATAAACCCCCCTCACTGGCAGTCTGCAACATGAAACCAGGAGATAAACCCCCCTCACCGGCAGTCTGCAACATGAAACCAGGAGATAAACCCCCCTCACCGGCAGTCTGCAACATGAAACCAGGAATTAAACCCCCCTCACCGATGGTCTGCAACATGAAACCAGGAGATAAACCCCCCTCACCGATGGTCTGCAACATGAAACCAGGAGATAAACCCCCCTCACCGGCAGTCTGCAACATGAAACCAGGAGATAAACCCCCCTCACCGATGGTCTGCAACATGAAACCAGGAGATAAACCCCCCTCACTGGCAGTCTGCAACATGAAACCAGGAGATAAACCCCCCTCACCGGCAGTCTGCAACATGAAACCAGGAGATAAACCCCCCTCACCGGCAGTCTGCAACATGAAGCCAGGAGATAAACCCCCCTCACCGATGGTCTGCAACATGAAACCAGGAGATAAACCCCCCTCACCGGCAGTCTGCAACATGAAACCAGGAGATAAATCCCCCTCACTGGCAGTCTGCAACATGAAACCAGGAGATAAACCCCCCTCACCGATGGTCTGCAACATGAAACCAGGAGATAAACCCCCCTCACCGGCAGTCTGCAACATGAAACCAGGAGATAAACCCCCCCTCACCGGCAGTCTGCAACATGAAACCAGGAGATAAACCCCCTCACCGGCAGTCTGCAACATGAAACCAGGAGATAAACCCTCCTCACCGGCAGTCTGCAACATGAAACCAGGAGATAAACCCCCCTCACCGGCAGTCTGCAACATGAAACCAGGAGATAAACCCCCCCTCACCGGCAGTCTGCAACATGAAACCATGAGATAAACCCCCCTCACCGGCAGTCTGCAACATGAAACCAGGAGATAAACCCCCCTCACCGGCAGTCTGCAACATGAAACCAGGAGATAAACCCCCCTCACTGGCAGTCTGCAACATGAAACCAGGAGATAAACCCCCCCTCAACGGCAGTCTGCAACATGAAACCAGGAGATAAACCCCCCTCACCGGCAGTCTACAACATGAAACCAGGAGATAAACCCCCCTCACCGGCAGTCTGCAACATGAAACCAGGAGATAAACCCCCCTCACTGGCAGTCTACAACATGAAACCAGGAGATAAACCCCCCTCAGCGGCAGTCTGCAACATGAAACCAGGAGATAAACCCTCCTCACCGGCAGTCTGCAACATGAAACCAGGAGATAAACCCCCCTCACCGGCAGTCTGCAACATGAAACCAGGAGATAAACCCCCCTCACCGGCAGTCTGCAACATGAAACCAGGAGATAAACCTCCCCTCACCGGCAGTCTGCAACATGAAACCAGTAGATAAACCCTCCTCACCGGCAGTCTGCAACATGAAACCAGGAGATAAACCCCCCTCACCGGCAGTCTGCAACATGAAACCAGGAGATAAACCCCCCTCACTGGCAGTCTGCAACATGAAACCAGGAGATAAACCCCCCTCACCGGCAGTCTGCAACATGAAACCAGGAGATAAACCCCCCTCACCGGCAGTCTGCAACATGAAACCAGGAATTAAACCCCCCTCACCGATGGTCTGCAACATGAAACCAGGAGATAAACCCCCCTCACCGGCAGTCTGCAACATGAAACCAGGAGATAAATCCCCCTCACCGGCAGTCTGCAACATGAAACCAGGAGATAAACCCCCCTCACCGATGGTCTGCAACATGAAACCAGGAGATAAACCCCCCTCACCGGCAGTCTGCAACATAAAACCAGGAGATAAACCCCCCTCACCGGCAGTCTGCAACATGAAACCAGGAGATAAACCCCCTCACCGGCAGTCTGCAACATGAAACCAGGAGATAAACCCCCCTCACCGGCAGTCTGCAACATGAAACCAGGAGATAAACCCCCCTCACCGGCAGTCTGCAACATGAAACCAGGAGATAAACCCCCCTCACCGGCAGTCTGCAACATGAAACCAGGAGATAAACCCCCCCTCACCGGCAGTCTGCAACATGAAACCAGGAGATAAACCCTCCTCACCGGCAGTCTGCAACATGAAACCAGGAGATAAACCCCCCTCACTGGCAGTCTGCAACATGAAACCAGGAGATAAACCCCCCTCACTGGCAGTCTGCAACATGAAACCAGGAGATAAACCCCCCTCACCGGCAGTCTGCAACATGAAATCAGGAGATAAACCCCCCTCACCGGCAGTCTGCAACATGAAACCAGGAGATAAACCCCCCTCACTGGCAGTCTGCAACATGAAACCAGGAGATAAACCCCCTTCACTGGCAGTCTGCAACATGAAACCAGGAGATAAACCCCCCTCACCGGCAGTCTACAACATGAAACCAGGAGATAAACCCCCCTCACTGGCAGTCTGCAACATGAAACCAGGAGATAAACCCCCCTCACTGGCAGTCTGCAACATGAAACCAGGAGATAAACCCCCCTCACCGGCAGTCTGCAACATGAAACCAGGAGATAAACCCCCCTCACCGACAGTCTGCAACATGAAACCAGGAGATAAATCCCCCTCACCGGCAGTCTGCAACATGAAATCAGGAGATAAACCCCCCTCACCGGCAGTCTGCAACATGAAACCAGGAGATAAACCCCCCTCACTGGCAGTCTACAACATGAAACCAGGAGATAAACCCCCCCTCACCGGCAGTCTGCAACATGAAACCAGGAGATAAACCCCCTCACTGGCAGTCTGCAACATGAGATCAGGAGATAAACCCCCCTCACCGGCAGTCTGCAACATGAAATCAGGAGATAAACCCCCCTCACCGGCAGTCTACAACATGAAACCAGGAGATAAACCCCCCTCACTGGCAGTCTGCAACATGAAACCAGGAGATAAACCCCCCTCACTGGCAGTCTGCAACATGAAACCAGGAGATAAACCCCCCTCACCGGCAGTCTGCAACATGAAATCAGGAGATAAACCCCCCTCACCGGCAGTCTGCAACATGAAACCAGGAGATAAACCCCCCTCACTGGCAGTCTGCAACATGAAACCAGGAGATAAACCCCCTCACTGGCAGTCTGCAACATGAAACCATGAGATAAACCCCCCTCACTGGCAGTCTACAACATGAAACCAGGAGATAAACCCCCCCTCACCGGCAGTCTGCAACATGAAACCAGGAGATAAACCCCCTCACTGGCAGTCTGCAACATGAAATCAGGAGATAAACCCCCCCTCACTGGCAGTCTACAACATGAAACCAGGAGATAAACCCCCCCTCACCGGCAGTCTGCAACATGAAACCAGGAGATAAACCCCCTCACTGGCAGTCTGCAACATGAAATCAGGAGATAAACCCCCCTCACCGGCAGTCTGCAACATGAAACCAGGAGATAAACCCCCCTCACTGGCAGTCTGCAACATGAAACCAGGAGATAAACCCCCTCACCGGCAGTCTGCAACATGAAACCTTGAGATAAACCCCCCTGTCTGGCAGTCTGCAACATGAAACCAGGAGATAAACCCCCCTCACTGGCAGTCTGCAACATGAAACCAGGAGATAAACCCCCCTCACTGGCAGTCTGCAACATGAAACCAGGAGATAAACCCCCCTCACCGGCAGTCTGCAACATGAAATCAGGAGATAAACCCCCCTCACCGGCAGTCTGCAACATGAAACCAGGAGATAAACCCCCCTCACTGGCAGTCTACAACATGAAACCAGGAGATAAACCCCCCTCACCGGCAGTCTGCAACATGAAACCAGGAGATAAACCCCCTCTCTAGCAGTCTGCAACATGAAACCAGGAGATAAACCCCCCTCACTGGCAGTCTGCAACATGAAACCAGGAGATAAACCCCCCTCACTGGCAGTCTACAACATGAAACCAGGAGATAAACCCCCCTCACCGGCAGTCTGCAACATGAAACCAGGAGATAAACCCCCCTGTCTGGCAGTCTGCAACATGAAACCAGGAGATAAACCCCCCTCACTGGCAGTCTGCAACATGAAACCAGGAGATAAACCCCCCTCACTGGCAGTCTACAACATGAAACCAGGAGATAAACCCCCCTCACCGGCAGTCTGCAACATGAAACCTTGAGATAAACCCCCCTGTCTGGCAGTCTGCAACATGAAACCAGGAGATAAACCCCCCTCACTGGCAGTCTGCAACATGAAACCAGGAGATAAACCCCCCTCACTGGCAGTCTACAACATGAAACCAGGAGATAAACCCCCCTCACCGGCAGTCTGCAACATGAAATCAGGAGATAAACCCCCCTCACTGGCAGTCTGCAACATGAAACCAGGAGATAAACTCCCCCTCACCGGCAGTGTGCAACATGAAACCAGGAGATAAACCCCCTCACTGGCAGTCTGCAACATGAAATCAGGAGATAAACCCCCCCTCACTGGCAGTCTACAACATGAAACCAGGAGATAAACCTCCCCTCACCGGCAGTCTGCAACATGAAACCAGGAGATAAACCCCCTCACTGGCAGTCTGTAACATGAAATCAGGAGATAAACCCCCCTCGCCGGCAGTCTGCAACATGAAACCAGGAGATAAACCCCCCTCACCGGCAGTCTGCAACATGAATCCAGGAGATAAACCCCCCTCACCTGCAGTCTGCAACATGAAACCAGGAGATAAACCCCCCTCACTGGCAGTCTGCAACATTAAACCAGGAGATAAACCCCCTCACCGGCAGTCTGCAACATGAAACCTTGAGATAAACCCCCCTCACTGGCAGTCTGCAACATGAAACCAGGAGATAAAACCCCCTCACTGGCAGTCTGCAACATGAAACCAGGAGATAAACCCCCCTCACTGGCAGTCTGCAACATGAAACCAGGAGATAAACCCCCCTCACCGGCAGTCTGCAATATGAAATCAGGAGATAAACCCCCCTCACCGGCAGTCTGCAACATGAAATCAGGAGATAAACCCCCCTCACCGGCAGTCTACAACATGAAACCAGGAGATAAACCCCCCTCACTGGCAGTCTGCAACATGAAACCAGGAGATAAACCCCCCTCACTGGCAGTCTGCAACATGAAACCAGGAGATAAACCCCCCTCACCGGCAGTCGGCAACATGAAATCAGGAGATAAACCCCCCTCACCGGCAGTCTGCAACATGAAACCAGGAGATAAACCCCCCTCACTGGCAGTCTGCAACATGAAACCAGGAGATAAACCCCCTCACTGGCAGTCTGCAATATGAAACCATGAGATAAACCCCCCTCACTGGCAGTCTACAACATGAAACCAGGAGATAAACCCCCCCTCACCGGCAGTCTGCAACATGAAACCAGGAGATAAACCCCCTCACTGGCAGTCTGCAACATGAAATCAGGAGATAAACCCCCTCACTGGCAGTCTGCAACATGAAACCAGGAGATAAACCCCCTCACCGGCAGTCTGCAACATGAAACCAGGAGATAAACCCCCCTCACCGGCAGTCTGCAACATGAAACCAGGAGATAAACCCCCCTCACCGGCAGTCTGCAACATGAAACCAGGAGATAAACCCCCCTCACCGGCAGTCTGCAACATGAAACCAGGAGATAAACCCCCCCTCACCGGCAGTCTGCAACATGAAACCAGGAGATAAACCCTCCTCACCGGCAGTCTGCAACATGAAACCAGGAGATAAACCCCCCTCACTGGCAGTCTGCAACATGAAACCAGGAGATAAACCCCCCTCACTGGCAGTCTGCAACATGAAACCAGGAGATAAACCCCCCTCACCGGCAGTCTGCAACATGAAATCAGGAGATAAACCCCCCTCACCGGCAGTCTGCAACATGAAACCAGGAGATAAACCCCCCTCACTGGCAGTCTGCAACATGAAACCAGGAGATAAACCCCCTTCACTGGCAGTCTGCAACATGAAACCAGGAGATAAACCCCCCTCACCGGCAGTCTACAACATGAAACCAGGAGATAAACCCCCCTCACTGGCAGTCTGCAACATGAAACCAGGAGATAAACCCCCCTCACTGGCAGTCTGCAACATGAAACCAGGAGATAAACCCCCCTCACCGGCAGTCTGCAACATGAAACCAGGAGATAAACCCCCCTCACCGACAGTCTGCAACATGAAACCAGGAGATAAATCCCCCTCACCGGCAGTCTGCAACATGAAATCAGGAGATAAACCCCCCTCACCGGCAGTCTGCAACATGAAACCAGGAGATAAACCCCCCTCACTGGCAGTCTACAACATGAAACCAGGAGATAAACCCCCCCTCACCGGCAGTCTGCAACATGAAACCAGGAGATAAACCCCCTCACTGGCAGTCTGCAACATGAGATCAGGAGATAAACCCCCCTCACCGGCAGTCTGCAACATGAAATCAGGAGATAAACCCCCCTCACCGGCAGTCTACAACATGAAACCAGGAGATAAACCCCCCTCACTGGCAGTCTGCAACATGAAACCAGGAGATAAACCCCCCTCACTGGCAGTCTGCAACATGAAACCAGGAGATAAACCCCCCTCACCGGCAGTCTGCAACATGAAATCAGGAGATAAACCCCCCTCACCGGCAGTCTGCAACATGAAACCAGGAGATAAACCCCCCTCACTGGCAGTCTGCAACATGAAACCAGGAGATAAACCCCCTCACTGGCAGTCTGCAACATGAAACCATGAGATAAACCCCCCTCACTGGCAGTCTACAACATGAAACCAGGAGATAAACCCCCCCTCACCGGCAGTCTGCAACATGAAACCAGGAGATAAACCCCCTCACTGGCAGTCTGCAACATGAAATCAGGAGATAAACCCCCCCTCACTGGCAGTCTACAACATGAAACCAGGAGATAAACCCCCCCTCACCGGCAGTCTGCAACATGAAACCAGGAGATAAACCCCCTCACTGGCAGTCTGCAACATGAAATCAGGAGATAAACCCCCCTCACCGGCAGTCTGCAACATGAAACCAGGAGATAAACCCCCCTCACTGGCAGTCTGCAACATGAAACCAGGAGATAAACCCCCTCACCGGCAGTCTGCAACATGAAACCTTGAGATAAACCCCCCTGTCTGGCAGTCTGCAACATGAAACCAGGAGATAAACCCCCCTCACTGGCAGTCTGCAACATGAAACCAGGAGATAAACCCCCCTCACTGGCAGTCTGCAACATGAAACCAGGAGATAAACCCCCCTCACCGGCAGTCTGCAACATGAAATCAGGAGATAAACCCCCCTCACCGGCAGTCTGCAACATGAAACCAGGAGATAAACCCCCCTCACTGGCAGTCTACAACATGAAACCAGGAGATAAACCCCCCTCACCGGCAGTCTGCAACATGAAACCAGGAGATAAACCCCCTCTCTAGCAGTCTGCAACATGAAACCAGGAGATAAACCCCCCTCACTGGCAGTCTGCAACATGAAACCAGGAGATAAACCCCCCTCACTGGCAGTCTACAACATGAAACCAGGAGATAAACCCCCCTCACCGGCAGTCTGCAACATGAAACCAGGAGATAAACCCCCCTCACTGGCAGTCTACAACATGAAACCAGGAGATAAACCCCCCTCACCGGCAGTCTGCAACATGAAACCTTGAGATAAACCCCCCTGTCTGGCAGTCTGCAACATGAAACCAGGAGATAAACCCCCCTCACTGGCAGTCTGCAACATGAAACCAGGAGATAAACCCCCCTCACTGGCAGTCTACAACATGAAACCAGGAGATAAACCCCCCTCACCGGCAGTCTGCAACATGAAATCAGGAGATAAACCCCCCTCACTGGCAGTCTGCAACATGAAACCAGGAGATAAACTCCCCCTCACCGGCAGTGTGCAACATGAAACCAGGAGATAAACCCCCTCACTGGCAGTCTGCAACATGAAATCAGGAGATAAACCCCCCCTCACTGGCAGTCTACAACATGAAACCAGGAGATAAACCTCCCCTCACCGGCAGTCTGCAACATGAAACCAGGAGATAAACCCCCTCACTGGCAGTCTGTAACATGAAATCAGGAGATAAACCCCCCTCGCCGGCAGTCTGCAACATGAAACCAGGAGATAAACCCCCCTCACCGGCAGTCTGCAACATGAAACCAGGAGATAAACCCCCCTCACCTGCAGTCTGCAACATGAAACCAGGAGATAAACCCCCCTCACTGGCAGTCTGCAACATTAAACCAGGAGATAAACCCCCTCACCGGCAGTCTGCAACATGAAACCTTGAGATAAACCCCCCTCACTGGCAGTCTGCAACATGAAACCAGGAGATAAAACCCCCTCACTGGCAGTCTGCAACATGAAACCAGGAGATAAACCCCCCTCACTGGCAGTCTGCAACATGAAACCAGGAGATAAACCCCCCTCACCGGCAGTCTGCAATATGAAATCAGGAGATAAACCCCCCTCACCGGCAGTCTGCAACATGAAATCAGGAGATAAACCCCCCTCACCGGCAGTCTACAACATGAAACCAGGAGATAAACCCCCCTCACTGGCAGTCTGCAACATGAAACCAGGAGATAAACCCCCCTCACTGGCAGTCTGCAACATGAAACCAGGAGATAAACCCCCCTCACCGGCAGTCGGCAACATGAAATCAGGAGATAAACCCCCCTCACCGGCAGTCTGCAACATGAAACCAGGAGATAAACCCCCCTCACTGGCAGTCTGCAACATGAAACCAGGAGATAAACCCCCTCACTGGCAGTCTGCAATATGAAACCATGAGATAAACCCCCCTCACTGGCAGTCTACAACATGAAACCAGGAGATAAACCCCCCCTCACCGGCAGTCTGCAACATGAAACCAGGAGATAAACCCCCTCACTGGCAGTCTGCAACATGAAATCAGGAGATAAACCCCCCCTCACTGGCAGTCTACAACATGAAACCAGGAGATAAACCCCCCCTCACCGGCAGTCTGCAACATGAAACCAGGAGATAAACCCCCTCACTGGCAGTCTGCAACATGAAATCAGGAGATAAACCCCCCTCACCGGCAGTCTGCAACATGAAACCAGGAGATAAACCCCCCTCACTGGCAGTCTGCAACATGAAACCAGGAGATAAACCCCCTCACTGGCAGTCTGCAACATGAAACCATGAGATAAACCCCCCTCACTGGCAGTCTACAACATGAAACCAGGAGATAAACCCCCCCTCACCGGCAGTCTGCAACATGAAACCAGGAGATAAACCCCCTCACTGGCAGTCTGCAACATGAAATCAGGAGATAAACCCCCCTCACCGGCAGTCTGCAACATGAAACCAGGAGATAAACCCCCCTCACTGGCAGTCTGCAACATGAAACCAGGAGATAAACCCCCTCACCGGCAGTCTGCAACATGAAACCTTGAGATAAACCCCCCTGTCTGGCAGTCTGCAACATGAAACCAGGAGATAAACCCCCCTCACTGGCAGTCTGCAACATGAAACCAGGAGATAAACCCCCCTCACTGGCAGTCTGCAACATGAAACCAGGAGATAAACCCCCCTCACCGGCAGTCTGCAACATGAAATCAGGAGATAAACCCCCCTCACCGGCAGTCTGCAACATGAAACCAGGAGATAAACCCCCCTCACTGGCAGTCTACAACATGAAACCAGGAGATAAACCCCCCTCACCGGCAGTCTGCAACATGAAACCAGGAGATAAACCCCCTCTCTAGCAGTCTGCAACATGAAATCAGGAGATAAACCCCCCTCACTGGCAGTCTGCAACATGAAACCAGGAGATAAACTCCCCCTCACCGGCAGTGTGCAACATGAAACCAGGAGATAAACCCCCTCACTGGCAGTCTGCAACATGAAACCAGGAGATAAACCCCCCCTCACCGGCAGTCTGCAACATGAAACCAGGAGATAAACCCCCCTCACCGGCAGTCTGCAACATGAAACCAGGAGATAAATCCCCCTCACCAGCAGTCTGCAACATGAAATCAGGAGATAAACCCCCCTCACCGGCAGTCTGCAACATGAAACCAGGAGATAAACCCCCCTCACCGGCAGTCTGCAACATGAAATCAGGAGATAAACCCCCCCTCACTGGCAGTCTACAACATGAAACCAGGAGATAAACCTCCCCTCACCGGCAGTCTGCAACATGAAACCAGGAGATAAACCCCCTCACTGGCAGTCTGTAACATGAAATCAGGAGATAAACCCCCCTCACCGGCAGTCTGCAACATGAAACCAGGAGATAAACCCCCCTCACCGGCAGTGTGCAACATGAAACCAGGAGATAAACCCCCTCACTGGCAGTCTGCAACATGAAACCAGGAGATAAACCCCCCCTCACCGGCAGTCTGCAACATGAAACCAGGAGATAAACCCCCCTCACCGGCAGTCTGCAACATGAAACCAGGAGATAAACCCCCCTCACCGGCAGTCTGCAACATGAAATCAGGAGATAAACCCCCCCTCACTGGCAGTCTACAACATGAAACCAGGAGATAAACCTCCCCTCACCGGCAGTCTGCAACATGAAACCAGGAGATAAACCCCCTCACTGGCAGTCTGTAACATGAAATCAGGAGATAAACCCCCCTCGCCGGCAGTCTGCAACATGAAACCAGGAGATAAACCCCCCTCACCGGCAGTCTGCAACATGAAACCAGGAGATAAACCCCCCTCACCTGCAGTCTGCAACATGAAACCAGGAGATAAACCCCCCTCACTGGCAGTCTGCAACATTAAACCAGGAGATAAACCCCCTCACCGGCAGTCTGCAACATGAAACCTTGAGATAAACCCCCCTCACTGGCAGTCTGCAACATGAAACCAGGAGATAAAACCCCCTCACTGGCAGTCTGCAACATGAAACCAGGAGATAAACCCCCCTCACTGGCAGTCTGCAACATGAAACCAGGAGATAAACCCCCCTCACCGGCAGTCTGCAATATGAAATCAGGAGATAAACCCCCTTCACCGGCAGTCTGCAACATGAAATCAGGAGATAAACCCCCCTCACCGGCAGTCTACAACATGAAACCAGGAGATAAACCCCCCTCACTGGCAGTCTGCAACATGAAACCAGGAGATAAACCCCCCTCACTGGCAGTCTGCAACATGAAACCAGGAGATAAACCCCCCTCACCGGCAGTCGGCAACATGAAATCAGGAGATAAACCCCCCTCACCGGCAGTCTGCAACATGAAACCAGGAGATAAACCCCCCTCACTGGCAGTCTGCAACATGAAACCAGGAGATAAACCCCCTCACTGGCAGTCTGCAACATGAAACCATGAGATAAACCCCCCTCACTGGCAGTCTACAACATGAAACCAGGAGATAAACCCCCCCTCACCGGCAGTCTGCAACATGAAACCAGGAGATAAACCCCCTCACTGGCAGTCTGCAACATGAAATCAGGAGATAAACCCCCCCTCACTGGCAGTCTACAACATGAAACCAGGAGATAAACCCCCCCTCACCGGCAGTCTGCAACATGAAACCAGGAGATAAACCCCCTCACTGGCAGTCTGCAACATGAAATCAGGAGATAAACCCCCCTCACCGGCAGTCTGCAACATGAAACCAGGAGATAAACCCCCCTCACTGGCAGTCTGCAACATGAAACCAGGAGATAAACCCCCTCACTGGCAGTCTGCAACATGAAACCATGAGATAAACCCCCCTCACTGGCAGTCTACAACATGAAACCAGGAGATAAACCCCCCCTCACCGGCAGTCTGCAACATGAAACCAGGAGATAAACCCCCTCACTGGCAGTCTGCAACATGAAATCAGGAGATAAACCCCCCCTCACTGGCAGTCTACAACATGAAACCAGGAGATAAACCCCCCCTCACCGGCAGTCTGCAACATGAAACCAGGAGATAAACCCCCTCACTGGCAGTCTGCAACATGAAATCAGGAGATAAACCCCCCTCACCGGCAGTCTGCAACATGAAACCAGGAGATAAACCCCCCTCACTGGCAGTCTGCAACATGAAACCAGGAGATAAACCCCCCTCACTGGCAGTCTGCAACATGAAACCAGGAGATAAACCCCCCTCACCGGCAGTCTGCAACATGAAATCAGGAGATAAACCCCCCTCACCGGCAGTCTGCAACATGAAACCAGGAGATAAACCCCCCTCACTGGCAGTCTGCAACATGAAACCAGGAGATAAACCCCCTCACTGGCAGTCTGCAACATGAAACCATGAGATAAACCCCCCTCACTGGCAGTCTACAACATGAAACCAGGAGATAAAACCCCCTCACCGGCAGTCTGCAACATGAAACCAGGAGATAAACCCCCTCACTGGCAGTCTGCAACATGAAATCAGGAGATAAACCCCCCCTCACTGGCAGTCTACAACATGAAACCAGGAGATAAACCCCCCCTCACCGGCAGTCTGCAACATGAAACCAGGAGATAAACCCCCTCACTGGCAGTCTGCAACATGAAATCAGGAGATAAACCCCCCTCACCGGCAGTCTGCAACATGAAACCAGGAGATAAACCCCCCTCACTGGCAGTCTGCAACATGAAACCAGGAGATAAACCCCCTCACCGGCAGTCTGCAACATGAAACCTTGAGATAAACCCCCCTCTCTGGCAGTCTGCAACATGAAACCAGGAGATAAACCCCCCTCACTGGCAGTCTGCAACATGAAACCAGGAGATAAACCCCCCTCACTGGCAGTCTGCAACATGAAACCAGGAGATAAACCCCCCTCACCGGCAGTCTGCAACATGAAATCAGGAGATAAACCCCCCTCACCGGCAGTCTGCAACATGAAACCAGGAGATAAACCCCCCTCACTGGCAGTCTACAACATGAAACCAGGAGATAAACCCCCCTCACTGGCAGTCTGCAACATGAAACCAGGAGATAAACCCCCCTCACCGGCAGTCTGCAACATGAAATCAGGAGATAAACCCCCCTCACCGGCAGTCTGCAACATGAAACCAGGAGATAAACCCCCTCACTGGCAGTCTGCAACATGAAATCAGGAGATAAACCCCCCCTCACTGGCAGTCTACAACATGAAACCAGGAGATAAACCCCCCCTCACCGGCAGTCTGCAACATGAAACCAGGAGATAAACCCCCTCACTGGCAGTCTGCAACATGAAATCAGGAGATAAACCCCCCTCACCGGCAGTCTGCAACATGAAACCAGGAGATAAACCCCCCTCACTGGCAGTCTGCAACATGAAACCAGGAGATAAACCCCCCTCACTGGCAGTCTGCAACATGAAACCAGGAGATAAACCCCCCTCACCGGCAGTCTGCAACATGAAATCAGGAGATAAACCCCCCTCACCGGCAGTCTGCAACATGAAACCTTGAGATAAACCCCCCTCTCTGGCAGTCTGCAACATGAAACCAGGAGATAAACCCCCCTCACTGGCAGTCTGCAACATGAAACCAGGAGATAAACCCCCCTCACTGGCAGTCTGCAACATGAAACCAGGAGATAAACCCCCCTCACCGGCAGTCTGCAACATGAAATCAGGAGATAAACCCCCCTCACCGGCAGTCTGCAACATGAAACCAGGAGATAAACCCCCTCACTGGCAGTCTGCAACATGAAATCAGGAGATAAACCCCCCCTCACTGGCAGTCTACAACATGAAACCAGGAGATAAACCCCCCCTCACCGGCAGTCTGCAACATGAAACCAGGAGATAAACCCCCTCACTGGCAGTCTGCAACATGAAATCAGGAGATAAACCCCCCTCACCGGCAGTCTGCAACATGAAACCAGGAGATAAACCCCCCTCACTGGCAGTCTGCAACATGAAACCAGGAGATAAACCCCCCTCACTGGCAGTCTGCAACATGAAACCAGGAGATAAACCCCCCTCACCGGCAGTCTGCAACATGAAATCAGGAGATAAACCCCCCTCACCGGCAGTCTGCAACATGAAACCAGGAGATAAACCCCCCTCACTGGCAGTCTGCAACATGAAACCAGGAGATAAACCCCCTCACTGGCAGTCTGCAACATGAAACCATGAGATAAACCCCCCTCACTGGCAGTCTACAACATGAAACCAGGAGATAAAACCCCCTCACCGGCAGTCTGCAACATGAAACCAGGAGATAAACCCCCTCACTGGCAGTCTGCAACATGAAATCAGGAGATAAACCCCCCCTCACTGGCAGTCTACAACATGAAACCAGGAGATAAACCCCCCCTCACCGGCAGTCTGCAACATGAAACCAGGAGATAAACCCCCTCACTGGCAGTCTGCAACATGAAATCAGGAGATAAACCCCCCTCACCGGCAGTCTGCAACATGAAACCAGGAGATAAACCCCCCTCACTGGCAGTCTGCAACATGAAACCAGGAGATAAACCCCCTCACCGGCAGTCTGCAACATGAAACCTTGAGATAAACCCCCCTCTCTGGCAGTCTGCAACATGAAACCAGGAGATAAACCCCCCTCACTGGCAGTCTGCAACATGAAACCAGGAGATAAACCCCCCTCACTGGCAGTCTGCAACATGAAACCAGGAGATAAACCCCCCTCACCGGCAGTCTGCAACATGAAATCAGGAGATAAACCCCCCTCACCGGCAGTCTGCAACATGAAACCAGGAGATAAACCCCCCTCACTGGCAGTCTACAACATGAAACCAGGAGATAAACCCCCCTCACCGGCAGTCTGCAACATGAAACCAGGAGATAAACCCCCTCTCTGGCAGTCTGCAACATGAAATCAGGAGATAAACCCCCCTCACTGGCAGTCTGCAACATGAAACCAGGAGATAAACTCCCCCTCACCGGCAGTGTGCAACATGAAACCAGGAGATAAACCCCCTCACTGGCAGTCTGCAACATGAAATCAGGAGATAAACCCCCCCTCACTGGCAGTCTACAACATGAAACCAGGAGATAAACCCCCCCTCACCGGCAGTCTGCAACATGAAACCAGGAGATAAACCCCCTCACTGGCAGTCTGTAACATGAAATCAGGAGATAAACCCCCCTCGCCGGCAGTCTGCAACATGAAACCAGGAGATAAACCCCCCTCACTGGCAGTCTGCAACATGAAACCAGGAGATAAACCCCCTCACCGGCAGTCTGCAACATGAAACCTTGAGATAAACCCCCCTCACTGGCAGTCTGCAACATGAAACCAGGAGATAAAACCCCCTCACTGGCAGTCTGCAACATGAAACCAGGAGATAAACCCCCCTCACTGGCAGTCTGCAACATGAAACCAGGAGATAAACCCCCCTCACCGGCAGTCTGCAATATGAAATCAGGAGATAAACCCCCCTCACCGGCAGTCTGCAACATGAAACCAGGAGATAAACCCCCCTCACTGGCAGTCTACAACATGAAACCAGGAGATAAACCCCCCCTCACCGGCAGTCTGCAACATGAAACCAGGAGATAAACCCCCTCACTGGCAGTCTGCAACATGAAATCAGGAGATAAACCCCCCCTCACCGGCAGTCTGCAACATGAAATCAGGAGATAAACCCCCCTCACCGGCAGTCTGCAACATGAAACCAGGAGATAAACCCCCCTCACTGGCAGTCTGCAACATGAAACCAGGAGATAAACCCCCTCACCGGCAGTCTGCAACATGAAACCTTGAGATAAACCCCCCTCACTGGCAGTCTGCAACATGAAAACAGGAGTTAATCCCCCCTCACTGGCAGTCTGCAACATGAAACCAGGAGATAAACCCCCCTCACTGGCAGTCTGCAACATGAAACCAGGAGATAAACCCCCCTCACCGGCAGTCTGCAACATGAAACCTTGAGATAAACCCCCCTCACTGGCAGTCTACAACATGAAACCAGGAGATAAACCCCCCTCACTGGCAGTCTGCAACATGAAACCAGGAGATAAACCCCCCTCACTGGCAGTCTGCAACATGAAACCAGGAGATAAACCCCCCTCACCGGCAGTCTACAACATGAAACCAGGAGATAAACCTCCCTCACTGGCAGTCTACAACATGAAACCAGGAGATAAACCCCCCTCACTGGCAGTCTGCAACATGAAACCAGGAGATAAACCCCCCTCACCGGCAATCTGCAACATGAAACCAAGAGATAAACCCCCCTCACCGGCAGTCTGCAACATGAAACCAGGAGATAAACCCCCCTCACTGGCAGTCTGCAACATGAAACCAGGAGATAAACCCTCCTCACCGGCAGTCTGCAACATGAAACCAGGAGATAAACCCCCCTCATCGGCAGTCTGCAACATGAAACCAGGAGATAAACCCCCCTCACCGGCAGTCTGCAACATGAAACCAAGAGATAAACCTCCCTCACTGGCAGTCTGCAACATGAAACCAGGAGATAAACCCCCCTCACTGGCAGTCTGCAACATGAAACCAGGAGATAAACCCTCCTCACCGGCAGTCTACAACATGAAACCAGGAGATAAACCCCCCTCACCGGCAGTCTGCAACATGAAACCAGGAGATAAACCCCCCTCACCGGCAGTCTGCAACATGAAACCAGGAGATAAACCCCCCTCACTGGCAGTCTGCAACATGAAACCAGGAGATAAACCCCCCTCACCGGCAGTCTGCAACATGAAACCAGGAGATAAACCCCCCTCACCGGCAGTCTGCAACATGAAACCAAGAGATAAACCCCCCTCACCGGCAGTCTGCAACATGAAACCAGGAGATAAACCCCCCTCACTGGCAGTCTGCAACATGAAACCAGGAGATAAACCCTCCTCACCGGCAGTCTACAACATGAAACCAGGAGATAAACCCCCCTCACCGGCAGTCTGCAACATGAAACCAGGAGATAAACCCCCCTCACCGGCAGTCTGCAACATGAAACCAGGAGATAAACCCCCCTCACCGGCAGTCTGCAACATGATACCAGGAGATAAACCCCCCTCACCGGCAGTCTGCAACATGAAACCAGGAGATAAACCCCCCTCACCGGCAGTCTGCAACATGAAACCAGGAGATAAACCCCCCTCACCGGCAGTCTGCAACATGAAACCAAGAGATAAACCCCCCTCACCGGCAGTCTGCAACATGAAACCAGGAGATAAACCTCCCTCACCGGCAGTCTGCAACATGAAACCAAGAGATAAACCCCCCTGTTGTGAATTCTGTGGCAGAGCTCCCTCCTGTGGTCACAAGTGGTACTTCGGCTGGTTCTCTCTGTGAGCTTCCGTTGGTGGAGGAAAGTGGTACTGCGGCTTCTGAGTTCCCTTCCTCAGGTGATGTGGTGAAGTCGTTAGGTGCTGCTCTATTTAACTCCACCTAGTGCTTTGATCCTGGCCTCCAGTCAATGTTCTAGTATTGGACCTGTTTCCTCCTGTATCGTTCCTGTGGCCTGCTGCTCTGCATAGCTAAGTTACTCTTTGCTATTTGCTGTTTTTTTCTGTCCAGCTTGTCCATTTGTTTTTTACTGCTTGCTGGAAGCTCTGGGACGCAGAGGATGTACCTCCGTACCGTTAGTTCGGTACGGAGGGTCTTTTTGCCCCCTTTGCGTGGTTTTTGTAGGGTTTTGTGTTGACCGCAAAGTTACCTTTCCTATCTTCGCTCTGTTCAGAAAGTTGGGCATCACTTTGCTAAATCTATTTCATCTCTACGTTTGTCTTTTCATCTTAACTCACAGTCATTATATGTGGGGGCTGCCTTTTCCTTTGGGGTATTTCTCTGAGGCAAGGTAGGCTTATTTTCTGTCTTCAGGCTAGCTAGTTTCTCAGGCCGTGCCGAGTTGCATAGGGAGTGTTAGGCGCAATCCACGGCTGCCTTTAGTGTGGTTGGAGAGGATTAGGGATTGCGGTCAACAGAGTTCCCACGTCTCAGAGCTCATTCTTGTTTTTTGGGTTATTGCCAGGTCACTGTATGTGCGCTGACCTCTATGTCCATTGTGGCACTGAATTACCTTTCATAACAGTACTGGAGGCCCAAAGTACTAATGATTCTCTATAGAGGGAAAAAAGAAGTTCTGAGACCATTTTTTTTTCTTTGCACTGTGTTTTGCCTTTTTTTTCCCCTAGACATTTGGGTGGTTCAGGACACAGGTGTAGCAATGGACATTAAAGGTCTGTCTTCATGTGTGGATCAGCTCACGGCAAGAGTACAAAGTATTCAAGACATTGTGGTTCAGAATTCTATGTTAGAACCGAGAATTCCTATTCCTGATTTGTTTTTTGGAGATAGAACTAAATTTCTGAGTTTCAAAAATAATTGTAAACTATTTCTGGCTTTGAAACCTCGCTCCTCTGGTGACCCAGTTCAACAAGTTAGGATCGTTATTTCTTTTTTGCGTGGCGACCCTCAGGACTGGGCATTTTTCTCTTGCGTCAGGAGATCCTGCATTAAGTAATATCGATGCATTTTTCCTGGCGCTCGGATTGTTGTACGATGAGCCTAATTCTGTGGATCAGGCAGAGAAGAATTTGCTGGCTCTGTGTCAGGGTCAGGATGAAATCGAGGTATATTGTCAGAAATTTAGAAAGTGGTCCGTACTCACTCAGTGGAATGAAGGTGCGCTCGCAGCTATTTTCAGAAAAGGTCTATCTGAAGCCCTTAAGGATGTCATGGTGGGATTTCCTATGCCTGCTGGTCTGAATGAGGCTATGTCTTTGGCCATCCAGATCGGTCGACGCTTGCGCGAGCGTAAATCTGTGCACCATTTGGCGGTATTACCTGAGCTTAAACCTGAGCCTATGCAGTGCAATAGGTCTTTGACCAGAGTTGAACGGCAAGAACACAGACGTCTGAATGGGCTGTGTTTCTACTGTGGTGATTCCACTCATGCTATCTCTAATTGTCCTAAGCGCACTAAGCTGTACGCTAGGTCTGCCACCATTGGTACGGTACAGTCAAAATTTCTTCTGTCTGTTACCTTGATCTGCTCTTTGTCATCATATTCTGTCATGGCATTTGTGGATTCAGGCGCTGCTCTGAATTTGATGGACTTGGAGTATTCTAGGCGTTGTGGGTTTTTCTTGGAGCCCTTGCAGTGTCCTATTCCATTGAGAGGAATTGATGTTACGCCTTTGGCCAAGAATAAGCCTCAGTACTGGACCCAGCTGACCATGTGCATGGCTCCTGCACATCAGGAGGTTATTCGCTTTCTGGTGTTGCATAATCTGCATGATGTGGTCGTGTTGGGGTTGCCATGGCTACAAGTCCATAATCCAGTATTGGATTGGAAATCCATGTCTGTGTCCAGCTGGGGTTGTCAGGGGGTACATGGTGATGTCCCATTTCTGTCTATTTCGTCATCCACCCCTTCTGAGGTTCCAGAGTTCTTGTCTGATTACCGGGATGTATTTGATGAGCCCAAGTCCGATACCCTACCTCCGCATAGGGATTGTGATTGTGCTATCGATTTGATTCCAAGTAGTAAATTCCCAAAAGGTCGACTGTTTAATTTATCTGTGCCTGAGCACGCCGCTATGCGGAGTTATGTGAAGGAGTCTTTGGAGAAGGGGCATATACGCCCGTCATCATCGCCATTAGGAGCAGGGTTCTTTTTTGTAGCCAAGAAGGATGGTTCACTGAGACCTTGTATAGATTACCGCCTTCTAAATAAGATCACGGTTAAATTTCAGTACCCCTTGCCATTGTTATCTGATTTGTTTGCTCGGATTAAGGGGGCTAGTTGGCTCAACCAAGATAGATCTTCGTGGTGCGTATAATCTTGTGCGTATTAAGCGAGGCAATGAGTGGAAAACTGCATTTAATACGCACGAGGGCCATTTTGAGTATCTAGTAATGCCGTTCGGACTTGCCAATGCTCCATCAGTGTTTCAGTCCTTTATGCATGACATCTTCCGAGAGTACCTGGATAAATTCCTGATTGTGTACTTAGATGACATTTTGATCTTCTCGGATGATTTTGAGTCTCATGTGAAGCAGGTCAGAACGGTGTTTCAGGTCCTGCGTGCTAATTCTTTGTTTGTGAAGGGATCAAAGTGTCTCTTTGGTGTTCAGAAGGTTTCATTTTTGGGGTTCATCTTTTCCCCTTCTACTATCGAGATGGACCCTGTTAAGGTCCAAGCCATCCATAATTGGACTCAGCCGACATCTCTGAAACGTCTGCAAAAGTTCCTGGGCTTTGCTAATTTTTATCGTCGCTTCATCTGCAATTTTTCTAGTATTGCTAAACCATTGACTGATTTGACCAATAAAGGTGCTGATGTGGTCAATTGGTCTTCTGCTGCGGTGGAAGCTTTTCAAGAGTTGAAGCGTCGTTTTTCTTCTGCCCCTGTGTTGTGTCAACCAGATGTTTCGCTTCCGTTCCAGGTCGAGGTTGATGCTTCTGAGATTGGAGCAGGGGCTGTTTTGTCGCAGAGAAGTTCTGATTGCTCGGTGATGAAACCATGCGCCTTCTTTTCCAGGAAGTTTTCGCCTGCTGAGCGAAATTATGATGTGGGCAATCGAGAGTTTCTGGCCATGAAGTGGGCATTCGAGGAGTGGCGTCATTGACTTGAAGGAGCTAAGCATCGCGTGATGGTCTTGACTGATCATAAGAACTTGACTTATCTCGAGTCCGCCAAGCGGTTGAATCCTAGACAAGCTCGTTGGTCGTTGTTTTTTGCCCGTTTTGACTTTGTGATTTCATACCTTCCGGGCTCTAAAAATGTGAAGGCGGATGCTCTGTCTAGGAGTTTTGTGCCCGACTCTCCGGGTGTAACTGAGCCGGCGGGTATCCTCAAAGAGGGAGTAATTGTATCTGCCATCTCCCCTGATTTGCGGCGGGTGCTGCAAAAATTTTCAGACTAATAAACCTGATCGTTGCCCAGCGGAGAAACTGTTTGTCCCTGATAGGTGGACGAATAAAGTTATCTCTGAGGTTCATTGTTCGGTGTTGGCTGGTCATCCTGGAATCTTTGGTACCAGAGAGTTAGTGGCTAGATCCTTTTGGTGGCCATCTCTGTCGCGGGATGTGCGTACTTTTGTGCAGTCCTGTGGGATTTGTGCTTGGGCTAAGCCCTGCTGTTCTCGTGCCAGTGGGTTGCTTTTGCCCTTGCCGGTCCCGAAGAGGCCTTGGACACATATCTCTATGGATTTTATTTCAGATCTTCCCGTCTCTCAAAAGATGTCAGTCATTTGGGTGGTCTGTGATCGCTTCTCTAAGATGGTCCATTTGGTGCCCTTGTCTAAATTGCCTTCCTCCTCTGATTTGGTGCCATTGTTTTTCCAGCATGTGGTTCGTTTACATGGCATTCCAGAGAATATCGTTTCTGACAGAGGTTCCCAGTTTGTTTCAAGGTTTTGGCGAGCCTTTTGTGGTAGGATGGGCATTGACTTGTCTTTTTCCTCGGCTTTCCATCCTCAGACTAATGGCCAGACCGAACGAACCAATCAGACCTTGGAAACATATCTGAGATGCTTTGTTTCTGCTGATCAGGATGACTGGGTGTCCTTTTTGCCTTTGGCTGAGTTCGCCCTTAATAATCGGGCCAGCTCGGCTACCTTGGTTTCACCGTTTTTCTGCAACTCTGGGTTCCATCCTCGTTTCTCTTCAGGGCAAGTTGAGTCTTCGGACTGTTCTGGTGTGGATACTGTGGTGGACAGGTTGCAGCAGATTTGGACTCATGTAGTGGAGAATTTGACCTTGTCCCAGGAGAAGGCTCAACGTTTCGCTAATCGCAGACGCTGTGTGGGTCACCGACTTCGGGTTGGGGACTTGGTTTGGTTATCTTCTCGTCATATTCCTATGAAGGTTTCCTCTCCTAAGTTTAAACCTCGTTTTATTGGTCCGTATAGGATTTCTGAGGTTCTTAATCCTGTGTCTTTTCATCTGACCCTTCCAGATTCTTTTTCCATACATAACGTATTCCATAGGTCATTGTTGCGGAGATACGTGGCACCTATGGTTCCATCTGTTGATCCTCCTGCCCCGGTTTTGGTGGAGGGGGAGTTGGAGTATATTGTGGAGAAGATTTTGGATTCTCGTGTTTCAAGGCGGAAACTCCAGTATCTGGTTAAATGGAAGGGTTATGCTCAGGAAGATAATTCCTGGGTCTTTGCCTCTGATGTCCATGCTCCCGATCTTGTTCGTGCCTTTCATATGGCTCATCCTGGTCGTCCTGGGAGCTCTGGTGAGGGTTCGGTGACCCCTCCTCAAGGGGGGGGTACTGTTGTGAATTCTGTGGCAGAGCTCCCTCCTGTGGTCACAAGTGGTACTTCGGCTGGTTCTCTCTGTGAGCTTCCGTTGGTGGAGGAAAGTGGTACTGCGGCTTCTGAGTTTCCTTCCTCAGGTGATGTGGTGAAGTCGTTAGGTGCTGCTCTATTTAACTCCACCTAGTGCTTTGATCCTGGCCTCCAGTCAATGTTCTAGTATTGGACCTGTTTCCTCCTGGATCGTTCCTGTGGCCTGCTGCTCTGCATAGCTAAGTTACTCTTTGCTATTTGTTTGCTGTTTTTTTCTGTCCAGCTTGTCAATTTGTTTTTTACTGCTTGCTGGAAGCTCTGGGATGCAGAGGGTGTACCTCCGTGCCGTTAGTTCGGTACGGAGGGTCTTTTTGCCCCCTTTGCGTGGTTTTTGTAGGGTTTTGTGTTGACCGCAAAGTTACCTTTCCTATCCTCACTCTGTTCAGAAAGTTGGGCCTCACTTTGCTAAATCTATTTCATCTCTACGTTTGTCTTTTCATCTTAACTCACAGTCATTATATGTGGGGGCTGCCTTTTCCTTTGGGGTATTTCTCTGAGGCAAGGTAGGCTTATTTTCTATCTTCAGGCTAGCTAGTTTCTCAGGCCGTGCCGAGTTGCATAGGGAGTGTTAGGCGCAATCCACGGCTGCCTTTAGTGTGGTTAGAGGGGATTAGGGATTGCGGTCAACAGAGTTCCCACGTCTCAGAGCTCGTTCTTGTTTTTTGGGTTATTGCCAGGTCACTGTATGTGCGCTGACCTCTATGTCCATTGTGGTACTGAATTACCTTTCATAACACCCCCCTCACCGGCAGTCTGCAACATGAAACCAGGAGATAAACCCCCCTCACTGGCAGTCTGCAACATGAAACCAGGAGATAAACCCTCCTCACCGGCAGTCTACAACATGAAACCAGGAGATAAACCCCCCTCACCGGCAGTCTGCAACATGAAATCAGGAGATAAACCCCCCTCACTGGCAGTCTACAACATTAAACCAGGAGATAAACCCCCCTCACTGGCAGTCTGCAACATGAAACCAGGAGATAAACCCTCCTCACCGGCAGTCTACAACATGAAACCAGGAGATATACCCCCTCACCGGCAGTCTGCAACATGAAATCAGGAGATAAACCCCCCTCACTGGCAGTCTACAACATGAAACCAGGAGATAAACCCCCCTCACCAGCAGTCTACAACATTAAACCAGGAGATAAACCCCCCTCACTGGCAGTCTACAACATGAAACCACGAGATAAACCCCCCTCACCAGCAGTCTACAACATTAAACCAGGAGATAAACCCCCTCACCGGCAGTCTGCAACATGAAATCAGGAGATAAATCCCCCTCACCGATGGTCTGCAACATGAAACCAGGAGATAAACCCCCCTCACTGGCAGTCTACAACATGAAACCAGGAGATAAACCCCCCTCACCAGCAGTCTACAACATTAAACCAGGAGATAAACCCCCCTCACTGGTAGTCTACAACATGAAACCAGGAGATAAACCCCCCTCACCAGCAGTCTACAACATTAAACCAGGAGATAAACCCCCTCACCGGCAGTCTGCAACATGAAATCAGGAGATAAATCCCCCTCACCGATGGTCTGCAACATGAAACCAGGAGATAAACCCCCCTCACCGGCAGTCTGCAACATGAAACCAGGAGATAAACCCCCCTCACCGGCAGTCTGCAACATGAAACCAGGAGATAAATCCCCCTCACCGGCAGTCTGCAACATAAAACCAGGAGATAAACCCCCCTCACTGGCAGTCTGCAACATGAAAGCAGGAGATAAACCCCCCTCACTGGCAGTCTGCAACATGAAATCAGGAGATAAACCCCCTCACCGGCAGTCTGCAACATGAAATCAGGAGATAAACCCCCCCTCACCGGCAGTCTGCAACATGAAACCAGGAGATAAACCCCCCTCACCGATGGTCTGCAACATGAAACCAGGACATAAACCCCCTCACCAGCTGTCTGCAACATGAAATCAGGAGATAAACCCCCCTCACCGATGGTCTGCAACATGAAACCAGGAGATAAACCCCCCTCACCGGCAGTCTGTAACATGAAACCAGGAGATAAATCCACCTCACCGGCATTCTGGAACATGAAACCAGGAGATAAACCCCCCTCACCAGCAGTCTGCATCATGAAACCAGGAGATAAACCCCCCTCACCGGCAGTCTGCAACATGAAACCAGGAGATAAACCCCCCTCACCGGCGGTCTGCAACATGAAACCAGGAGATAAACCCCCTTCACCGGCAGTCTGCAACATGAAAACAGGAGATAAACCCCCCCTCACCGGCAATCTGCAACATGAAACCAGGAGATAAACCCCCCTCACCGGCAGTCTGCAACATGAAACCAGGAGATAAACCCCCCTCACCGGCAGTATGCAACATGAAATCAGGAGATAAACCCCCCTCACCGATGGTCTGCAACATGAAACCAGGAGATAAACCCCCTCACCGGCAGTCTGCAACATGAAATCAGGAGATAAACCCCCCTCACCGGCAGTCTGCAACATGAAATCAGGAGATAAACCCCCTCACCGGCAGTCTGCAACATGAAATCAGGAGATAAACCCCCCTCACCGATGGTCTGCAACATGAAACCAGGAGATAAACCCCCCTCACCGGCAGTCTGCAACATGAAACCAGGACATAAATCCCCCTCACCGATGGTCTGCAACATGAAACCAGGAGATAAATCCCCCTCACCGGCAGTCTGCAACATGAAATCAGGAGATAAACCCCCCTCACCGGCAGTCTGCAACATGAAATCAGGAGATAAACCCCCCTCACCGGCAGTATGCAACATGAAACCAGGAGATAAACCCCCTCACCGGCAGTCTGCAACATGAAACCAGGAGATAAACCCTCCTCACCGGCAGTCTGCAACATGAAACCAGGAGATAAACCCCCCTCACCGGCAGTCTGCAACATGAAACCAGGAGATAAACCCCCCTCACCGGCAGTCTGCAACATGAAACCAGGAGATAAACCCCCCCTCACCGGCAGTCTGCAACATGAAACCAGGAGATAAACCCTCCTCACCGGCAGTCTGCAACATGAAACCAGGAGATAAACCCTCCTCACCGGCAGTCTGCAACATGAAACCAGGAGATAAACCCCCCTCACCGGCAGTCTGCAACATGAAACCAGGAGATGAACCCCCCTCACCGGCAGTCTGCAACATGAAACCAGGAGATAAACCCCCCTCACTGGCAGTCTGCAACATGAAACCAGGAGATAAACCCCCCCTCAACGGCAGTCTGCAACATGAAACCAGGAGATAAACCCCCCTCACCGGCAGTCTACAACATGAAACCAGGAGATAAACCCCCCTCACCGGCAGTCTGCAACATGAAACCAGGAGATAAACCCCCCTCACTGGCAGTCTACAACATGAAACCAGGAGATAAACCCCCCTCACCGGCAGTCTGCAACATGAAACCAGGAGATAAACCCTCCTCACCGGCAGTCTGCAACATGATACCAGGAGATAAACCCCGCTCACCGGCAGTCTGCAACATGAAACCAGGAGATAAACCCCCCCTCACCGGCAGTCTGCAACATGAAACCAGGAGATAAACCCTCCTCACCGGCAGTCTGCAACATGAAACCAGGAGATAAACCCCCCTCACCGGCAGTCTGCAACATGAAACCAGGAGATAAACCCCCCTCACTGGCAGTCTGCAACATGAAACCAGGAGATAAACCCCCCTCACCGGCAGTCTGCAACATGAAATCAGGAGATAAACCCCCCTCACCGGCAGTCTGCAACATGAAACCAGGACATAAACCCCCTCACCAGCAGTCTGCAACATGAAATCAGGAGATAAACCCCCCTCACCGATGGTCTGCAACATGAAACCAGGAGATAAACCCCCCTCACCGGCAGTCTGTAACATGAAACCAGGAGATAAATCCACCTCACCGGCAGTCTGGAACATGAAACCAGGAGATAAACCCCCCTCACCAGCAGTCTGCATGATGAAACCAGGAGATAAACCCCCCTCACCGGCAGTCTGCAACATGAAACCAGGAGATAAACCCCCCTCACCGGCGGTCTGCAACATGAAACCAGGAGATAAACCCCCTTCACCGGCAGTCTGCAACATGAAAACAGGAGATAAACCCCCCCTCACCGGCAGTCTGCAACATGAAACCAGGAGATAAACCCCCCTCACCGGCAGTCTGCAACATGAAACCAGGAGATAAACCCCCCTCACCGGCAGTATGCAACATGAAATCAGGAGATAAACCCCCCTCACCGATGGTCTGCAACATGAAACCAGGAGATAAACCCCCTCACCGGCAGTCTGCAACATGAAATCAGGAGATAAACCCCCCTCACCGGCAGTCTGCAACATGAAATCAGGAGATAAACCCCCTCACCGGCAGTCTGCAACATGAAATCAGGAGATAAACCCCCCTCACCGATGGTCTGCAACATGAAACCAGGAGATAAACCCCCCTCACCGGCAGTCTGCAACATGAAACCAGGACATAAATCCCCCTCACCGATGGTCTGCAACATGAAACCAGGAGATAAATCCCCCTCACCGGCAGTCTGCAACATGAAATCAGGAGATAAACCCCCCTCACCGGCAGTCTGCAACATGAAATCAGGAGATAAACCCCCCTCACCGGCAGTATGCAACATGAAACCAGGAGATAAACCCCCTCACCGGCAGTCTGCAACATGAAACCAGGAGATAAACCCTCCTCACCGGCAGTCTGCAACATGAAACCAGGAGATAAACCCCCTCACCGGCAGTCTGCAACATGAAACCAGGAGATAAACCCCCCTCACCGGCAGTCTGCAACATGAAACCAGGAGATAAACCCCCCCTCACCGGCAGTCTGCAACATGAAACCAGGAGATAAACCCTCCTCACCGGCAGTCTGCAACATGAAACCAGGAGATAAACCCTCCTCACCGGCAGTCTGCAACATGAAAACAGGAGATAAACCCCCCTCACCGGCAGTCTGCAACATGAAACCAGGAGATGAACCCCCCTCACCGGCAGTCTGCAACATGAAACCAGGAGATAAACCCCCCTCACTGGCAGTCTGCAACATGAAACCAGGAGATAAACCCCCCCTCAACGGCAGTCTGCAACATGAAACCAGGAGATAAACCCCCCTCACCGGCAGTCTACAACATGAAACCAGGAGATAAACCCCCCTCACCGGCAGTCTGCAACATGAAACCAGGAGATAAACCCCCCTCACTGGCAGTCTACAACATGAAACCAGGAGATAAACCCCCCTCACCGGCAGTCTGCAACATGAAACCAGGAGATAAACCCTCCTCACCGGCAGTCTGCAACATGAAACCAGGAGATAAACCCCCCTCACCGGCAGTCTGCAACATGAAACCAGGAGATAAACCCCCCTCACCGGCAGTCTGCAACATGAAACCAGGAGATAAACCCCCCCTCACCGGCAGTCTGCAACATGAATCCAGGAGATAAACCCTCCTCACCAGCAGTCTGCAACATGAAACCAGGAGATAAACCCCCCTCACCGGCAGTCTGCAACATGAAACCAGGAGATAAACCCCCCTCACTGGCAGTCTGCAACATGAAACCAGGAGATAAACCCCCCTCACCGGCAGTCTGCAACATGAAACCAGGAGATAAACCCCCCTCACCGGCAGTCTGCAACATGAAACCAGGAGATAAACCCCCCCTCACCGGCAGTCTGCAACATGAAACCAGGAGATAAACCCTCCTCACCGGCAGTCTGCAACATGAAACCAGGAGATAAACCCTCCTCACCGGCAGTCTGCAACATGAAACCAGGAGATAAACCCCCCTCACCGGCAGTCTGCAACATGAAACCAGGAGATGAACCCCCCTCACCGGCAGTCTGCAACATGAAACCAGGAGATAAACCCCCCTCACTGGCAGTCTGCAACATGAAACCAGGAGATAAACCCCCCCTCAACGGCAGTCTGCAACATGAAACCAGGAGATAAACCCCCCTCACCGGCAGTCTACAACATGAAACCAGGAGATAAACCCCCCTCACCGGCAGTCTGCAACATGAAACCAGGAGATAAACCCCCCTCACTGGCAGTCTACAACATGAAACCAGGAGATAAACCCCCCTCACCGGCAGTCTGCAACATGAAACCAGGAGATAAACCCTCCTCACCGGCAGTCTGCAACATGAAACCAGGAGATAAACCCCCCTCACCGGCAGTCTGCAACATGAAACCAGGAGATAAACCCCCCTCACCGGCAGTCTGCAACATGAAACCAGGAGATAAACCCCCCCTCACCGGCAGTCTGCAACATGAATCCAGGAGATAAACCCTCCTCACCAGCAGTCTGCAACATGAAACCAGGAGATAAACCCCCCTCACCGGCAGTCTGCAACATGAAACCAGGAGATAAACCCCCCTCACTGGCAGTCTGCAACATGAAACCAGGAGATAAACCCCCCTCACCGGCAGTCTGCAACATAAAACCAGGAGATAAACCCCCCTCACCGGCAGTCTGCAACATGAAACCAGGAGATAAACCCCCCTCACCGATGGTCTGCAACATGAAACCAGGAGATAAACCCCCCTCACCGGCAGCCTGCAACATGAAACCAGGAGATAAATCCCCCTCACCGGCAGTCTGCAACATGAAACCAGGAGATAAACCCCCCTCACCGATGGTCTGCAACATGAAACCAGGAAATAAACCCCCCTCACCGGCAGTCTGCAACATGAAACCAGGAGATAAACCCCCCCTCACCAGCAGTCTGCAACATGAAACCAGGAGATAAACCCCCTCACCGGCAGTCTGCAACATGAAACCAGGAGATAAACCCCCCTCACCGGCAGTCTGCAACATGAAACCAGGAGACAAACCCCCCTCACCAGCAGTCTGCAACATGAAACCAGGAGATAAACCCCCCCTCACCGGCAGTCTGCAACATGAAACCAGGAGATAAACCCTCCTCACCGGCAGTCTGCAACATGAAACCAGGAGATAAACCCCGCTCACCGGCAGTCTGCAACATGAAACCAGGAGATAAACCCCCCTCACCGGCAGTCTGCAACATGAAACCAGGAGATAAACCCCCCCTCACCGGCAGTCTGCAACATGAAACCAGGAGATAAACCCTCCTCACCGGCAGTCTGCAACATGAAACCAGGAGATAAACCCCCCTCACCGGCAGTCTGCAACATGAAACCAGGAGATAAACCCCCCTCACTGGCAGTCTGCAACATGAAACCAGGAGATAAACCCCCCTCACCGGCAGTCTGCAACATGAAACCAGGAGATAAACCTCCCTCACCGGCAGTCTGCAACATGAAACCAGGAGATAAACCCCCCTCATCGGCAGTCTGCAACATGAAACCAGGAGACAAACCCCCCTCACCGGCAGTCTGCAACATGAAACCAAGAGATAAACCCCCCTCACTGGCAGTCTGCAACATGAAACCAGGAGATAAACCCCCCTCACTGGCAGTCTGCAACATGAAACCAGGAGATAAACCCTCCTCACCGGCAGTCTACAACATGAAACCAGGAGATAAACCCCCCTCACCGGCAGTCTGCAACATGAAACCAGGAGATAAACCCCCCTCACCGGCAGTCTGCAACATGAAACCAGGAGATAAACCCCCCTCACTGGCAGTCTGCAACATGAAACCAGGAGATAAACCCCCCTCACTGGCAGTCTGCAACATGAAACCAGGAGATAAACCCCCCTCACCGGCAGTCTGCAACATGAAACCAAGAGATAAACCCCCCTCACCGGCAGTCTGCAACATGAAACCAGGAGATAAACCCCCCTCACTGGCAGTCTGAAACATGAAACCAGGAGATAAACCCTCCTCACCGGCAGTCTACAACATGAAACCAGGAGATAAACCCCCCTCACCGGCAGTCTGCAACATGAAACCAGGAGATAAACCCCCCTCACCGGCAGTCTGCAACATGAAACCAGGAGATAAACCCCCCTCACCGGCACTCTGCAACATGAAACCAGGAGATAAACCCCCCTCACCGGCAGTCTGCAACATGAAACCAGGAGATAAACCCCCCTCACCGGCAGTCTGCAACATGAAACCAGGAGATAAACCCCCCTCACCGGCAGTCTGCAACATGAAACCAAGAGATAAACCCCCCTCACCGGCAGTCTGCAACATGAAACCAGGAGATAAACCTCCCTCACCGGCAGTCTGCAACATGAAACCAAGAGATAAACCCCCCTGTTGTGAATTCTGTGGCAGAGCTCCCTCCTGTGGTCACAAGTGGTACTTCGGCTGGTTCTCTCTGTGAGCTTCCGTTGGTGGAGGAAAGTGGTACTGCGGCTTCTGAGTTTCCTTCCTCAGGTGATGTGGTGAAGTCGTTAGGTGCTGCTCTATTTAACTCCACCTAGTGCTTTGATCCTGGCCTCCAGTCAATGTTCTAGTATTGGACCTGTTTCCTCCTGTATCGTTCCTGTGGCCTGCTGCTCTGCATAGCTAAGTTACTCTTTGCTATTTGCTGTTTTTTTCTGTCCAGCTTGTCAATTTGTTTTTTACTGCTTGCTGGAAGCTCTGGGACGCAGAGGGTGTACCTCCGTACCGTTAGTTCGGTACGGAGGGTCTTTTTGCCCCCTTTGCGTGGTTTTTGTAGGGTTTTGTGTTGACCGCAAAGTTACCTTTCCTATCTTCGCTCTGTTCAGAAAGTTGGGCATCACTTTGCTAAATCTATTTCATCTCTACGTTTGTCTTTTCATCTTAACTCACAGTCATTATATGTGGGGGTGCCTTTTCCTTTGGGGTATTTCTCTGAGGCAAGGTAGGCTTATTTTCTATCTTCAGGCTAGCTAGTTTCTCAGGCCGTGCCGAGTTGCATAGGGAGCGTTAGGTGCAATCCACGGCTGCCTTTAGTGTGGTTGGAGAGGATTAGGGATTGCGGTCAACAGAGTTCCCACGTCTCAGAGCTCATTCTTGTTTTTTGGGTTATTGCCAGGTCACTGTATGTGCGCTGACCTCTATGTCCAATGTGGTACTGAATTACCTTTCATAACAGTACTGGAGGCCCAAAGTACTAATGATTCTCTATAAAGGGAAAAAAGAAGTTCTGAGACCATTTTTTTTTCTTTGCACTGTGTTTTGCCTTTTTTTTCCCCTAGACATTTGGGTGGTTCAGGACACAGGTGTAGCAATGGACATTAAAGGTCTGTCTTCATGTGTGGATCAGCTCACGGCAAGAGTACAAAGTATTCAAGACATTGTGGTTCAGAATTCTATGTTAGAACCGAGAATTCCTATTCCTGATTTGTTTTTTGGAGATAGAACTAAATTTCTGAGTTTCAAAAATAATTGTAAAATATTTCTGGCTTTGAAACCTCGCTCCTCTGGTGACCCAGTTCAACAAGTTAGGATCGTTATTTCTTTTTTGCGTGGCGACCCTCAGGACTGGGCATTTTCTCTTGCATCAGGAGATCCTGCATTAAGTAATATCGATGCATTTTTCCTGGCGCTCGGATTGTTTTACGATGAGCCTAATTCTGTGGATCAGGCAGAGAAGAATTTGCTGGCTCTGTGTCAGGGTCAGGATGAAATCGAGGTATATTGTCAGAAATTTAGAAAGTGGTCCGTACTCACTCAGTGGAATGAAGGTGCGCTCGCAGCTATTTTCAGAAAAGGTCTCTCTGAAGCCCTTAAGGATGTCATGGTGGGATTTCCTATGCCTGCTGGTCTGAATGAGGCTATGTCTTTGGCCATCCAGATCGGTCGACGCTTGCGCGAGCGTAAATCTGTGCACCATTTGGCGGTATTACCTGAGCTTAAACCTGAGCCTATGCAGTGCGATAGGACTTTGACCAGAGTTGAACGGCAAGAACACAGACGTCTGAATGGGCTGTGTTTCTACTGTGGTGATTCCACTCATGCTATCTCTAATTGTCCTAAGCGCACTAACCGCTAGGTCTGCCACCATTGGTACGGTACAGTCAAAATTTCTTCTGTCTGTTACCTTGATCTGCTCTTTGTCATCATATTCTGTCATGGCATTTGTGGATTCAGGCGCTGCTCTGAATTTGATGGACTTGGAGTATTCTAGGCGTTGTGGGTTTTTCTTGGAGCCCTTGCAGTGTCCTATTCCATTGAGAGGAATTGATGCTACGCCTTTGGCCAAGAATAAGCCTCAGTACTGGACCCAGCTGACCATGTGCATGGCTCCTGCACATCAGGAGGTTATTCGCTTTCTGGTGTTGCATAATCTGCATGATGTGGTCGTGTTGGGGTTGCCATGGCTACAAGTCCATAATCCAGTATTGGATTGGAAATCCATGTCTGTGTCCAGCTGGGGTTGTCAGGGGGTACATGGTGATGTCCCATTTCTGTCTATTTCGTCATCCACCCCTTCTGAGGTTCCAGAGTTCTTGTCTGATTACCGGGATGTATTTGATGAGCCCAAGTCCGATACCCTACCTCCGCATAGGGATTGTGATTGTGCTATCGATTTGATTCCAAGTAGTAAATTCCCAAAAGGTCGACTGTTTAATTTATCTGTGCCTGAGCACGCCGCTATGCGGAGTTATGTGAAGGAGTCTTTGGAGAAGGGGCATATACGCCCGTCATCGTCGCCATTAGGAGCAGGGTTCTTTTTTGTAGCCAAGAAGGATGGTTCACTGAGACCTTGTATAGATTACCGCCTTCTAAATAAGATCACGGTTAAATTTCAGTACCCCTTGCCATTGTTATCTGATTTGTTTGCTCGGATTAAGGGGGCTAGTTGGTTCAACCAAGATAGATCTTTGTGGTGCGTATAATCTTGTGCGTATTAAGCGAGGCGATGAGTGGAAAACTGCATTTAATACGCACGAGGGCCATTTTGAGTATCTAGTAATGCCGTTCGGACTTGCCAATGCTCCATCAGTGTTTCAGTCCTTTATGCATGACATCTTCCGAGAGTACCTGGATAAATTCCTGATTGTGTACTTAGATGACATTTTGATCTTCTCGGATGATTGGGAGTCTCATGTGAAGCAGGTCAGAACGGTGTTTCAGGTCCTGCGTGCTAATTCTTTGTTTGTGAAGGGATCAAAGTGTCTCTTTGGTGTTCAGAAGGTTTCATTTTTGGGGTTCATCTTTTCCCCTTCTACTATCGAGATGGACCCTGTTAAGGTCCAAGCCATCTATAATTGGACTCAGCCAACATCTCTGAAACGTCTGCAAAAGTTCCTGGGCTTTGCTAATTTTTATCGTCGCTTCATCTGCAATTTTTCTAGTATTGCTAAACCATTGACTGATTTGACCAAGAAAGGTGCTGATGTGGTCAATTGGTCTTCTGCTGCGGTGGAAGCTTTTCAAGAGTTGAAGCGTCGTTTTTCTTCTGCCCCTGTGTTGTGTCAACCAGATGTTTCGCTTCCGTTCCAGGTCGAGGTTGATGCTTCTGAGATTGGAGCAGGGGCTGTTTTGTCGCAGAGAAGTTCTGATTGCTCGGTGATGAAACCATGCGCCTTCTTTTCCAGGAAGTTTTCGCCTGCTGAGCGAAATTATGATGTGGGCAATCGAGAGTTGCTGGCCATGAAGTGGGCATTCGAGGAGTGGCGTCATTGACTTGAAGGAGCTAAGCATCGCGTGGTGGTCTTGACTGATCATAAGAACTTGACTTATCTCGAGTCCGCCAAGCGGTTGAATCCTAGACAAGCTCGTTGGTCGTTGTTTTTTGCCCGTTTTGACTTTGTGATTTCATACCTTCCGGGCTCTAAAAATGTGAAGGCGGATGCTCTGTCTAGGAGTTTTGTGCCCGACTCTCCGGGTGTATCTGAGCCGGCGGGTATCCTCAAAGAGGGAGTAATTGTATCTGCCATCTCCCCTGATTTGCGGCGGGTGCTGCAAAAATTTTCAGGCTAATAAACCTGATCGTTGCCCAGCGGAGAAACTGTTTGTCCCTGATAGGTGGACGAATAAAGTTATCTCTGAGGTTCATTGTTCGGTGTTGGCTGGTCATCCTGGAATCTTTGGTACCAGAGAGTTAGTGGCTAGATCCTTTTGGTGGCCATCTCTGTCGCGGGATGTGCGTACTTTTGTGCAGTCCTGTGGGATTTGTGCTCGGGCTAAGCCCTGCTGTTCTCGTGCCAGTGGGTTGCTTTTGCCCTTGCCGGTCCCGAAGAGGCCTTGGACACATATCTCTATGGATTTTATTTCAGATCTTCCCGTCTCTCAAAAGATGTCAGTCATTTGGGTGGTCTGTGATCGCTTCTCTAAGATGGTCCATTTGGTGCCCTTGTCTAAATTGCCTTCCTCCTCTGATTTGGTGCCATTGTTTTTCCAGCATGTGGTTCGTTTACATGGCATTCCAGAGAATATCGTTTCTGACAGAGGTTCCCAGTTTGTTTCGAGGTTTTGGCGAGCCTTTTGTGGTAGGATGGGCATTGACTTGTCTTTTTCCTCGGCTTTCCATCCTCAGACTAATGGCCAGACCGAACGAACCAATCAGACCTTGGAAACATATCTGAGATGCTTTGTTTCTGCTGATCAGGATGACTGGGTGTCCTTTTTGCCTTTGGCTGAGTTCGCCCTTAATAATCGGGCCAGCTCGGCTACCTTGGTTTCACCGTTTTTCTGCAACTCTGGGTTCCATCCTCGTTTCTCTTCAGGGCAAGTTGAGTCTTCGGACTGTCCTGGTGTGAATACTGTGGTGGACAGGTTGCAGCAGATTTGGACTCATGTAGTGGAGAATTTGACCTTGTCCCAGGAGAAGGCTCAACGTTTCGCTAATCGCAGACGCTGTGTGGGTCACCGACTTCGGGTTGGGGACTTGGTTTGGTTATCTTCTCGTCATATTCCTATGAAGGTTTCCTCTCCTAAGTTTAAACCTCCATACATAACGTATTCCATAGGTCATTGTTGTGGAGATACGTGGCACCTATGGTTCCATCTGTTGATCCTCCTGCCCCGGTTTTGGTGGAGGGGGAGTTGAAGTATATTGTGGAGAAGATTTTGGATTCTCGTGTTTCAAGGCGGAAACTCCAGTATCTGGTTAAGTGGAAGGGTTATGCTCAGGAAGATAATTCCTGGGTCTTTGCCTCTGATGTCCATGCTCCCGATCTTGTTCGTGCCTTTCATATGGCTCATCCTGGGAGCTCTGGTGAGGGTTCGGTGACCCCTCCTCAAGGGGGGGGTACTGTTGTGAATTCTGTGGCAGAGCTCCCTCCTGTGGTCACAAGTGGTACTTCGGCTGGTTCTCTCTGTGAGCTTCCGTTGGTGGAGGAAAGTGGTACTGCGGCTTCTGAGTTTCCTTCCTCAGGTGATGTGGTGAAGTCGTTAGGTGCTGCTCTATTTAACTCCACCTAGTGCTTTGATCCTGGCTTCCAGTCAATGTTCTAGTATTGGACCTGTTTCCTCCTGGATTGTTCCTGTGGCCTGCTGCTCTGCATAGCTAAGTTACTCTTTGCTATTTGTTTGCTGTTTTTTTCTGTCCAGCTTGTCAATTTGTTTTTTACTGCTTGCTGGAAGCTCTGGGACGCAGAGGGTGTACCTCCGTGCCGTTAGTTCAGTACGGAGGGTCTTTTTGCCCCCTTTGCGTGGTTTTTGTACGGTTTTGTGTTGACCGCAAAGTTACCTTTCCTATCCTCACTCTGTTCAGAAAGTTGGGCCTCACTTTGCTAAATCTATTTCATCTCTACGTTTGTCTTTTCATCTTAACTCACAGTCATTATATGTGGGGGCTGCCTTTTCCTTTGGGGTATTTCTCTGAGGCAAGGTAGGCTTATTTTCTATCTTCAGGCTAGCTAGTTTCTCAGGCCTTGCCGAGTTGCATAGGGAGTGTTAGGCGCAATCCACGGCTGCCTTTAGTGTGGTTGGAGAGGATTAGGGATTGCGGTCAACAGAGTTCCCACGTCTCAGAGCTCGTTCTTGTTTTTTGGGTTATTGCCAGGTCACTGTATGTGCGCTGACCTCTATGTCCATTGTGGTACTGAATTACCTGTCATAACACCCCCCTCACCGGCAGTCTGCAACATGAAACCAGGAGATAAACCCCCCTCACTGGCAGTCTGCAACATGAAACCAGGAGATAAACCCTCCTCACCGGCAGTCTACAACATGAAACCAGGAGATAAACCCCCCTCACCGGCAGTCTGCAACATGAAATCAGGAGATAAACCCCCCTCACTGGCAGTCTACAACATTAAACCAGGAGATAAACCCCCCTCACTGGCAGTCTGCAACATGAAACCAGGAGATAATCCCTCCTCACCGGCAGTCTACAACATGAAACCAGGAGATATACCCCCTCACCGGCAGTCTGCAACATGAAATCAGGAGATAAACCCCCCTCACTGGCAGTCTACAACATGAAAACAGGAGATAAACCCCCCTCACCAGCAGTCTACAACATTAAACCAGGAGATAAACCCCCCTCACTGGCAGTCTGCAACATGAAACCAGGAGATAAACCCTCCTCACCGGCAGTCTACAACATGAAACCAGGAGATAAACCCCCCTCACCGGCAGTCTGCAACATGAAATCAGGAGATAAACCCCCCTCACTGGCAGTCTACAACATTAAACCAGGAGATAAACCCCCCTCACTGGCAGTCTGCAACATGAAACCAGGAGATAATCCCTCCTCACCGGCAGTCTACAACATGAAACCAGGAGATATACCCCCTCACCGGCAGTCTGCAACATGAAATCAGGAGATAAACCCCCCTCACTGGCAGTCTACAACATGAAAACAGGAGATAAACCCCCCTCACCAGCAGTCTACAACATTAAACCAGGAGATAAACCCCCCTCACTGGCAGTCTACAACATGAAACCACGAGATAAACCCCCCTCACCAGCAGTCTACAACATTAAACCAGGAGATAAACCCCCTCACCGGCAGTCTGCAACATGAAATCAGGAGATAAATCCCCCTCACCGATGGTCTGCAACATGAAACCAGGAGATAAACCCCCCTCACTGGCAGTCTACAACATGAAACCAGGAGATAAACCCCCCCTCACCAGCAGTCTACAACATTAAACCAGGAGATAAACCCCCCTCACTGGTAGTCTACAACATGAAACCAGGAACACATGGGCTACTTGCACAGTGAACAAGTCTGTATGATCATGTTCACACACCACCAAGAAACCTGAAGACACAAAAGAGAATAGTAAAACCAAAAACACTCAGTTTAAAAAAATGTTGCAGTAATCCGCAAGTGCTAGTAAAAGATGTAAAAAACAGGGTATTTGGTTGATACGTTTTTTGCAAAAAATGTATACTAAGCTGCTCTACCAATCTTCACGGTATACCCTTATCAGAGCAGTCCTAACTAATGTATGCAATCCCTATCTGATGTATTTAAAAACCTGATCATCTGTATATAACCTGTGTGAACAGGGTTCAGAGAGGAAAAATCCATGTGTGCATACAGGGTAGAACAGCTTTTGTGCAGACAGCCCAAGAGGAGTGGTGGAACTCCCCAGTCTTGTAGACACAAGAGAACAACATGAAACCAGGAGATAAACCCCCCTCACCAGCAGTCTACAACATTAAACCAGGAGATAAACCCCCTCACCGGCAGTCTGCAACATGAAATCAGGAGATAAATCCCCCTCACCGATGGTCTGCAACATGAAACCAGGAGATAAACCCCCCTCACCGGCAGTCTGCAACATGAAACCAGGAGATAAACCCCCCTCACCGGCAGTCTGCAACATGAAACCAGGAGATAAATCCCCCTCACCGGCAGTCTGCAACATAAAACCAGGAGATAAACCCTCCTCACCGGCAGTCTGCAACATGAAATCAGGAGATAAATCCCCCTCACCGATGGTCTGCAACATGAAACCAGGAGATAAACCCCCCTCACCGGCAGTCTGCAACATGAAATCAGGAGATAAATCCCCCTCACCGATGGTCTGCAACATGAAACCAGGAGATAAACCCCCCTCACCGGCAGTCTGCAACATGAAACCAGGAGATAAACCCCCCTCACCGGCAGTCTGCAACATGAAACCAGGAGATAAATCCCCCTCACCGGCAGTCTGCAACATAAAACCAGGAGATAAACCCCCCTCACCGGCAGTCTGCAACCTGAAACAGGAGATAAACCCCCCTCACTGGCAGTCTGCAACATGAAAGCAGGAGATAAACCCCCCTCACTGGCAGTCTGCAACATGAAATCAGGAGATAAACCCCCTCACCGGCAGTCTGCAACATGAAATCAGGAGATAAACCCCCCCTCACCGGCAGTCTGCAACATGAAACCAGGAGATAAACCCCCCTCACCGATGGTCTGCAACATAAAACCAGGACATAAACCCCCTCACCAGCAGTCTGCAACATGAAATCAGGAGATAAACCCCCCTCACCGATGGTCTGCAACATGAAACCAGGAGATAAACCCCCCTCACCGGCAGTCTGTAACATGAAACCAGGAGATAAATCCACCTCACCGGCAGTCTGGAACATGAAACCAGGAGATAAACCCCCCTCACCAGCAGTCTGCATCATGAAACCAGGAGATAAACCCCCCTCACCGGCAGTCTGCAACATGAAACCAGGAGATAAACCCCCCTCACCGGCGGTCTGCAACATGAAACCAGGAGATAAACCCCCCTCACCGGCAGTCTGCAACATGAAACCAGGAGATAAACCCCCCCTCACCGGCAGTCTGCAACATGAAACCAGGAGATAAATCCCCCACACCAGCAGTCTGCAACATGAAACCAGGAGATAAACCCCCCTCACCGGCAGTCTGCAACATGAAACCAGGAGATAAACCCCCCTCACCGGCAGTATGCAACATGAAATCAGGAGATAAACCCCCCTCACCGATGGTCTGCAACATGAAACCAGGAGATAAACCCCCTCACCGGCAGTCTGCAACATGAAATCAGGAGATAAACCCCCCTCACCGGCAGTCTGCAACATGAAATCAGGAGATAAACCCCCTCACCGGCAGTCTGCAACATGAAATCAGGAAATAAACCCCCCTCACCGATGGTCTGCAACATGAAACCAGGAGATAAACCCACCTCACCGGCAGTCTACAACATGAAACCAGGACATAAATCCCCCTCACCGATGGTCTGCAACATGAAACCAGGAGATAAACCCCCTCACCGGCAGTCTGCAACATGAAATCAGGAGATAAACCCCCCTCACCGATGGTCTGCAGCATGAAACCAGGAGATAAATCCCCCTCACCGGCAGTCTGCAACATGAAATCAGGAGATAAACCCCCCTCACCGGCAGTCTGCAACATGAAATCAGGAGATAAACCCCCCTCACCGGCAGTATGCAACATGAAACCAGGAGATAAACCCCCCTCACCGGCAGTATGCAACATGAAACCAGGAGATAAACCCCCCTCACCGGCAGTCTGCAACATGAAACCAGGAGATAAACCCCCCTCACCGGCAGTCTGCAACATGAAACCAGGAGATAAACCCCCCTCACCGGCAGTCTGCAACATGAAACCAGGAGATAAACCCCCCTCACCGGCAGTCTGCAACATGAAACCAGGAGATAAACCCCCCTCACCGGCAGTCTGCAACATGAAACCAGGAGATAAACCCCCCTCACCGATGGTCTGCAACATGAAACCAGGAGATAAACACCCCTCACCGATGGTCTGCAACAAGAAACCAGGAGATAAATCCCCCTCACCGGCAGTCTGAAACATGAAATCAGGAGATAAACCCCCCTCACCGGCAGTCTGCAACATGAAATCAGGAGATAAACCCCCCTCACCGGCAGTCTGCAACATGAAATCAGGAGATAAACCCCCCTCACCGGCAGTATGCAACATGAAACCAGGAGATAAACCCCCCTCACCGGCAGTCTGCAACATGAAACCAGGAGATAAATCCCCCTCACCGGCAGTCTGCAACATGAAATCAGGAGATAAACCTCCCTCACCGATGGTCTGCAACATGAAACCAGGAGAAAAACCCCCTCACCGGCAGTCTGCAACATGAAATCAGGAGATAAACCCCCCTTCACCGATGGTCTGCAACATGAAACCAGGAGATAAACCCCCCTCAACGGCAGTCTGCAACATGAAATCAGGAGATAAACCCCCCTCACCGATGGTCTGCAACATGAAACCAGGAGATAAACCCCCCTCACCGGCGGTCAGCAACATGAGACCAGGAGATAAATCCCCCTCACTGGCAGTCTGCAACATGAAATCAGGAGATAAACCCCCCTCACCGATGGTCTGCAACATGAAACCAGGAGATAAACCCCCCTCACCGGCAGTCTGCAACATTAAATCAGGAGATAAACTCCCCTCACCGATGGTCTGCAACATGAAACCAGGAGATAAATCCCCCTCACCGGCAGTCTGCAACATGAAACCAGGAGATAAACCCCCCTCACTGGCAGTCTGCAACATGAAACCAGGAGATAACCCTCCCCCCCACACCAGCAGGCATGGCATACAGACATGTCAGTGCCCTGATGGCACTGCCAGCCTCTGCCCAAGAGCAGCCTCTGGGAAAGTACCATGCTCTGGACACAATATAGTAGTAGGGCTTGTTCAAATGGCACTTGTCCAATAATCAGGGCCGGTTTTAGACAATTGGGGCCCTGGCCAAAAGTTTAAAGTGGGGCCCCAAATGCTGGCATATTGCACCATCACACAAACATCTCTGTTGTATTTACAAGAGTTAAGTTGAGGCAGCTAAACAAGCACAATCGACAATATTGAAGTTGTTCGACGCTTGTTTCCCGGCCTCCTTAGGGTAGGTGTCCACCTTCAGTAATTGGCAGTGCTTTGGATGCAGCACATGTGCGCTGTATCCAAAGCACTGCCGGCTATTGAACACAGGTGATTCTGCATGTGTTCATTGAACCGTGCAGATTCACCGAGTCCAATACATTGTACAAGAGAAATTTATCTTGCAGAGGCTCGCATCTCCACAAGATAAATAGACATGCTATGGTCTGGAGAGATGTGCAGCATGTCCATCTCCGTGGGTGAGCTGCAGGCATCTGTGCACACATAGTGGGCATGGCATTTCTTGAAATCTCATCCACTGTGTTGTAACATCTGGATGCTGCACAAGTACACAGCATCCAACCCGCATCATTTACTGACCATGTGCACCTTCCCTTACTCCGGCTGAGAAAGAATGATTGGTACAGATAATTCTCGATACAGTATAATGCAGGTCCCATTTAGTACATATAGTAAAATGCACTCCCCATGGTCCTTGATAGAGTATAATGCAGCCCCCTCATAGAGTATAATGTAGTTCCCTCATAGAGCATATTGCAGCCCCCACACATAGTATAATACAGCCCCACACACAGTATAATGCAGCCCCCCACAAACATAGTATAGTGCACCCCCCTTCACCCACAGTATAATGCGGCCCCTTCAGAGTATAATGCAGCCCCATAAGAGTATAATGCAGCACCCTCAGCGTACAATGCAGCCCCCTAAGAGTATAATGCAGCCACACACACAGTATAATGCAGCCCCCATAGAGCATAAAACAGCCACCTCAGCGTATAATGCAGCCTTCCCAGAGTATAAAGCAGCCCCCTCAGAGTATAATGCAGCCCTACACACAGTATAGTGCAGCCCCCACAAAACACGCACAGTATAGTGCAGCCCCACCCACGCGGTATAATGCAGCACCCCCACACACACACAGTATAGTGCAGCTCCCATAGAGTGCAGCCCCTACACATAGTATAGTGCATCCCCCACACACAGTACAATGCAGCCTCCCCATATACACAGTATAGTGCAGCCCCCACACACACACACAGTAAAATGCAGCCTCCCACACACACACAGTATAGCGCAATCCCCCAAATACAGTATAGCGCAGCAGACACAACACAGTATAGTGCAGTCCCCCTACACACAGTATAGTGCAGCTCCCACACAGAGTGCATCCCCCACACACAGTACAATGCAGCCTCCCCATATACACAGTATAGTGCAGCCCCCCACACACACACACACAGTAAAATGCAGCCTCCAACACACAGAAAGTATAGTGCAGTCCCCCAAACACAGTATAGCGCAGCAGACACACACAACACAGTATAGTGCAGTCCCCCACACACAATATCATGCAGCAGACACACATACACTCAATACTTACCTCTCCTCCTCGATCCCACGCTGCTCTGGCTTCTGCAGAGCGTCAGCTCCACTGCTGGCGCACACTGAGTCTCAGGCAGAGGGGGAGTGATGGGAGAGGGAGTGTCACATGACACTCCTTCATCACTACTTTCAACTGTATCGGCATCTATGATGTCGATAAGTTGAATGTGGGGAGGGGGCAGCGCTGGGCCCCTCTTACTGAGGAGCCCCATAGTGGCCGCGTGGTGTGCTGCTATTAGCGGCAAACCACTGGCTGGGGGCCCCTGGTGGAGTGGGGCCCAAGGCGGTTGCCTGGTCTGCCAGCCCCTAGAGCTGGACCTGCCAATAATAACCTGTGCGATAAAGAACGCAAGCAAGTTTTCAACGGAAAAAGATCTCAGCATACACTAGTTCCATCAATAAAAAACCAATAAGAAACAAAACCGAAACACGGTTTGCACAGTACAAAAAGGGAATTGTATTAATAAAATTGCCTTTATTGAAAAATAAAAGGGCGAGTGGTGGCACAGAAGGCGATCACAATATATAAAAATAAAAAAATTAATGAATAATACGGTAAAGATAGAAGCAGAGCCGGAAATGTTACAGAAAAATACACTACATGTCAATAAAGTGCAAAGTGCCAGCAGCAACTGAAGAGGACACGTGACTTTATAAATGAGAAAAAATGGTAAGGTATTGGTAGTAAAAATAGCATACCGTATATACTTGAGTATAAGCCGAGATTTTCAGCTCATTTTTTGGGGCTGAAAGTCCCCCTCTCGGCTTATACTCGAGTCATACCCAGGGGTTGACAGGGGAGGGGAAGCAGGGGCTTTCTAATTATACTCACCTGCTCCTGGCGCGGTCCCTGCACATCTTTTCCCCAGAGCCGGCAGCGTCTTCCTGTAGTGAGTGGTCACATGGTACCACTCATTACAGTAATGAATATGCTGCTCCACCTCCCATAACGGTGGAGCCGAATATTCATTACTGTAATGAGCGGTAACGGTGACCGCTCGGTATAGGAAGAAGCAGCAGTGGCGGGAAGCAGGGACTGCACAGCGCCAGGAGCAGGTGAGTATAACGGGGAGGGGAGCGCTGCACGATATTCACCTGCTCCTCATTCCAGCCGCCGCTCTGTCTTCAGCTGTGACGCTCAGGTCAGAGGGCGCGGTGACATAGTTAGTGCGCACCCTCTGCCTGAACGTCAGTGCTGAAGATGGAGCGGCGCCGGAACGAAGTCAGGTGAATATTGAAAGTGCCGGGGGCCTGAGCGACGGAGAGGTGAGTATGTGATTTTTTTTTTCTTTTTTACCGCAGCAACAGCAAATGGGACAAGTGTCTGTATGGAGCATCTTATGGGGCCATAACGTTTGTGCAGCACTATATGGGGGGCAAGTGTCTGTATAGAGCATCTTATGGGGTCATAACATTTGTGCAGCACTATAATGGGACAAATGTCTGTATGGAGCATCTGATGGGGCCATAACGTTTGTGTAGCACTATAATGGGGCAAGTGTCTGTATTGTTATGACCTGGTGGTCAGGACTATAATGGACCTGGTGGTTAAGAGCACACAGAATGACCTGATAGTCACTGATAATTAAGGACGAGCTCTGGGACGTGGGAACTCTGCTGACCGCAATCCCTAATCCTATAACACACACTAGAAATAGCCATGGATTGCGCCTAACGCTCCCTATGCAACTCGGCACAGCCTAAGGAACTAGCTAGCCCTGAAGATAGAAAAATAAAGCCTACCTTGCCTCAGAGAAATTCCCCAAAGGAAAAGGCAGCCCCCCACATATAATGACTGTGAGTAAAGATGAAAATACAAACACAGAGATGAAATAGATTTAGCAAAGCGAGGCCCAACTTACTGAACAGACTGAGGATAGTAAAGGTTGCTTTGCGGTCAGCACAAAAACCTACAAAAAGACCACGCAGAGGGCGCAAAAAGACCCTCCGCACCGACTCACGGTGCGGAGGCGCTCCCTCTGCGTCCCAGAGCTTCCAGCAGGCAAGACAATAATAAAAATAGCAAGCTGGACAGAAAAATAGCAAACCAAAGAAAAACAAACAGGAACTTAGCTTCTGATGTGAAGACAGGTCACAAGAATGATCCAGGAGTGAACTAGACCAATACTGGAACATTGACAGGTGGCATGGAGCAAAGATCTAAGTGGAGTTAAATAGAGCAGCCCACTAACGACTTAGCCTCGTCACCTGTGGAAGGAAACTCAAACACCCAGAGGAAGTCCATGGACAGAACCAGCCGAAGTACCATTCATGACCACAGGAGGGAGCCCGACAACAGAATTCACAACAGTACCCCTGTTATGATCCGGTGGTTAGGACAAATGATGGACGAGCTCTGGGACGTGGGAACTCTGCTGACCGCAATCCCTAAACCTATCAAAACACACTAGAAATAGCCGTGGATTGCGCCTAACGCTCCCTATGCAACTCGGCACAGCCTAAGAAACTAGCTAGCCCTGAAGATAGAAAAATAAAGCCTACCTTGCCTCAGAGAAATTCCCCAAAGGAAAAGGCAGCCCCCCACATATAATGACTGTGAGTAAAGATGAAAATACAAACACAGAGATGAAATAGATTTAGCAAAGTGAGGCCCGACTTACTGAACAGACCGAGGATAGTAAAGGTTACTTTGCGGTCAGCACAAAAACCTACAAAAGACCACGCAGAGAGTGCAGGGAAAAATACCTTCCGCACCGACTCACGGTGCGGGAGGCGCCCCTCTGCGTCCCAGACCTTCCAGCAAGCAAGGCAATATTGACAAAGGCAAGCTGGACAGAAAAAATAGCAAACACGCAAAATAGCACAGAGGAACTTAGCTTCTGCTGGAGCAACAGGAACTCAGAACAATCCAGGAGCGAACTAGAGCCATAGTACAACAATGACAGCTGGCATGGGGCAAAGATCTAAGTGGAGTTAAATAGAGCAGCCCACTAACGACTTAGCCTCGTCACCTGTGGAAGGAAACTCAGAAACACCCACAGGCACCAGAGAAAGTCCATGGACAGAACCAGCCAAAGTACCATTCATGACCACAGGAGGGAGCCTGACAACAGAATTCACAACATACCCCCCCTTGAGGAGGGGTCACCGAACCCTCACCAGAGCCCCCACGCCGACCAGGATGAGCCAAATGAAAGGCATGAACCAGATCGGCAGCATGAACATCAGAGGCAAAAACCCAGGAATTATCTTCCTGACCATAACCCTTCCACTTGACCAGGTACTGGAGTTTCCGTCTCGAAATACGAGAATCCAAAATCTTCTCCACCACATACTCCAACTCCCCCTCAACCAACACCGGGGCAGGAGGATCAACGGATGGAACCACAGGTGCCACGTATCTCCGCAATAACGACCTATGGAACACATTATGGATGGCAAAAGAAGCAGGAAGGGCCAAACGAAATAACACAGGATTGATAACCTCAGAAATCTTATACGGACCAATGAAACGAGGCTTAAACTTAGGAGAGGAAACCTTCATAGGAACATAACGAGACGACAACCAAACCAAATCACCAACATGAAGTCGGGGACCCACACAGCGCCGGCGGTTAGCGAAATGTTGAGCCTTCTCCTGGGACAATGTCAAATTGTCCACCACATGAGTCCAAATCTGCTGCAACCTATCCACCACAGTATCTACACCAGGACAGTCCGAAGACTCAACCTGCTCTGAAGAGAAACGAGGATGGAAACCAGAATTGCAGAAAAACGGCGAAACCAAAGTAGCCGAGCTGGCCCGATTATTAAGGGCGAACTCAGCCAACGGCAAAAAGGACACCCAATCATCCTGATCAGCAGAAACAAAGCATCTCAGATATGTTTCCAAAGTTTGATTAGTTCGTTCGGTTTGGCCATTTGTCTGAGGATGGAAAGCCGAGGAAAAAGACAAATCAATGCCCATCCTAGCACAAAAGGATCGCCAAAACCTCGAAACAAACTGGGAACCTCTGTCAGAAACGATGTTCTCCGGGATACCATGTAAACGAACCACATGCTGGAAAAATAATGGCACCAAATCAGAGGAGGAAGGCAATTTAGACAAAGGTACCAAATGGACCATCTTAGAAAAGCGATCACAAACCACCCAAATGACCGACATCTTTTGAGAGACGGGGAGATCCGAAATAAAATCCATAGAAATATGCGTCCAGGGCCTCTTCGGGACCGGCAAGGGCAAAAGCAACCCACTGGCACGAGAACAGCAGGGCTTAGCCCGAGCACAAGTCCCACAGGACTGCACAAAAGAACGCACATCCCGTGACAAAGATGGCCACCAAAAGGATCTGGCCACCAAATCTCTGGTACCAAAGATTCCAGGATGCCCAGCCAACACTGAACAATGAATCTCAGAGATAACTCTACTAGTCCATCTATCAGGGACAAACAGTTTCTCCGCTGGGCAACGGTCAGGTCTATCAGCCCGAAATTTTTGCAGCACCTGCCGCAAATCAGGGCAGATGGCAGACAAAATTACCCCCTCTTTGAGAATACCCGCCGGCTCAGGAACACCCGGAGAGTCAGGCACAAAACTCCTTGACAGGGCATCAGCCTTCACATTCTTAGAGCCCGGAAGGTACGAAACCACAAAATCAAAACGGGAGAAAAATAACGACCATCGAGCCTGTCTCGGATTCAACCGTTTGGCAGACTCAAGATAAGTCAAATTCTTGTGATCTGTCAAGACCACCACGCGATGCTTGGCTCCTTCAAGCCAATGACGCCACTCCTCGAATGCCCACTTCATGGCCAACAACTCTCGATTACCAACATCATAATTACGCTCAGCAGGCGAAAACTTTCTAGAAAAGAAAGCACATGGCTTCATCACCGAGCCATCAGAACTTCTTTGCAACAAAACAGCCCCTGCTCCAATCTCAGAAGCATCAACCTCAACCTGAAATGGGAGCGAAACATCTGGCTGGCACAACACAGGGGCAGAAGAAAAACGACGCTTCAACTCCTGAAAAGCCTCCACAGCTGCAGAAGACCAATTGACCACATCAGCACCCTTCTTGGTCAAATCAGTCAACGGTTTAGCAACACTAGAAAAATTAGCGATGAAGCGCCGATAAAAATTAGCAAAGCCCAGGAACTTTTGCAAGCTCTTCACAGATGTCGGCTGAGTCCAATCGTAAATGGCCTGGACTTTAACAGGGTCCATCTCGATAGTAGAAGGGGAAAAAATGAAACCCAACAATGAAACCTTCTGAACTCCAAAGAGACACTTTGACCCCTTCACAAACAAGGAATTCGCACGAAGAACCTGGAACACCATTCTGACCTGCTTCACGTGAGACTCCCAATCATCCGAAAAGTTCAAAATATCATCCAAATACACAATCAGGAATTTATCCAGGTACTCTCGGAAGATGTCATGCATAAAGGACTGAAATACCGATGGAGCATTGGAAAGCCCGAATGGCATAACCAGGCACTCAAAATGGCCCTCGGGCGTATTAAATGCTGTTTTCCATTCATCGCCTTGTTTAATACACACAAGATTATACGCCCCTCGAAGATCTATCTTGGTGAACCAGCTAGCCCCTTTAATACGAGCAAACAAATCAGACAGCAACGGCAAAGGATACTGAAATTTGACTGTAATTTTATTAAGAAGGCGGTAATCAATACAAGGTCTCAAAGAACCATCCTTCTTGGCCACAAAAAAGAACCCTGCTCCTAACGGTGATGACGACGGGCGAATATGGCCTTTCTCCAAGGATTCCTTTATATAACTCCGCATAGCGGTGTGTTCTGGCACAGATAAATTGAACAATCGGCCCTTAGGAAACTTACTACCAGGAATCAAATTATTTGCGGAATCGCAATCCCTATGAGGAGGTAGGGCACTGGATTTGGGCTCATCAAATACATCCCGATAATCCGACAAAAACTCTGGAACTTCAGAAGGAGTGGAAGACGAAATAGACAAAAATGGAACATCACCATGTACCCCCTGGCAACCCCAGCTGGACACAGACATAGATTTCCAGTCCAATACTGGATTATGAACCTGTAGCCATGGCAACCCCAAAACGACCACATCATGCAGATTATGCAACACCAGAAAGCGGATATCCTCCTGATGTGCAGGAGCCATGCACATGGTCAAGTTGGGTCCAGTACTGAGGCTTATTCTTGACCAAAGGCGTAGCATCAATTCCTCTCAATGGAATAGGATACTGCAAGGGCTCCAAGAAAAAACCACAGCGCCTAGCATACTCCAAGTCCATCAAATTCAGGGCAGCGCCTGAATCCACAAATGCCATTACAAAATAGGATGACAACGAGCAAATCAGAGTAACGGACAATAGAAATTTAGACTGTACAGTACCAATGGTGGCAGACCTAGCGAACCGATTAGTGCGCTTAATACAATCGGAGATAGCATGAGTGGAATCACCACAGTAAAAACATACCCCATTCCGACGTCTGTGTTCTTGCCGTTCAGCTCTGGTCAAAGTCCTATCACATTGCATAGGCTTAGGCCCATGCTCAGATAGTACCGCCAAATGGTGCACAGCTTTACGCTCACGCAAGCGTCGATCGATCTGAATGGCCAAAGACATAGACTCATTCAGACCAGCAGGCATGGGAAATCCCACCATGACATCCTTAAGGGCTTCAGAGAGACCCTTTCTGAAGATTGCTGCCAGGGCACATTCATTCCACTGAGTGAGCACAGACCACTTTCTAAACTTCTGACAATATATCTCCGCTTCATCCTGACCCTGACACAGAGCCGGCAAGATTTTCTCTGCCTGATCTGTTGTGAATTCTGTGGCAGAGCTCCCTCTTGTGGTCACAAGTGGTACTTCGGCTGATTCTCTCTGTGAGCTTCCGTTGGTGGAGGAAAGTGGTACTGCGGCTTCTGAGTTTCCTTCCTCAGGTGATATGGTGAAGTCGTTAGGTGCTGCTCTATTTAACTCCACCTAGTGCTTTGATCCTGGCCTCCAGTCAATGTTCTAGTATTGGACCTGTCTCCTCCTGGATCGTTCCTGTGGCCTGCTGCTCTGCATAGCTAAGTTAATCTTTGCTATTTGTTTGCTGTTTTTTTCTGTCCAGCTTGTCTATTTGTTTTTTCCTGCTTGCTGGAAGCTCTGGGACGCAGAGGGTGTACCTCCGTGCCGTTAGTTCGGTACGGAGGGTCTTTTTGCCCCCTTTGCGTGGTTTTTGTAGGGTTTTGTGTTGACCGCAAAGTTACCTTTCCTATCCTCGCTCTGTTCAGAAAGTTGGGCCTCGCTTTGCTAAATCTATTTCATCTCTACGTTTGTCTTTTCATCTTAACTCACAGTCATTATATGTGGGGGGGCTGCCTTTTCCTTTGGGGATATTTCTCTGAGGCAAGGTAGGCTTATTTTCTATCTTCAGGCTAGCTAGTTTCTCAGGCCGTGCCGAGTTGCATAGGGAGCGTTAGGCACAATCCACGGCTGCCTTTAGTGGTGTTGGAGATGATTAGGGATTGCGGTCAACAGAGTTCCCACGTCTCAGAGCTCGTTCTTGTTTTTTGGGTTATTGCCAGGTCACTGTATGTGCGCTGACCTCTATGTCCATTGTGGTACTGAATTACCTTTCATAACAGTACTGGAGGCCTGAAGTACTAATGATTCTCAATAGAGGGAAAAAAGAAGTTCTGAGACCATTTTTTTTTTCTTTGCACTGTGTTTTGCCTTTTTTTCCCCCTAGACATTTGGGTGGTTCAGGACACAGGTGTGGACATGGATATTCAGGGTCTGTGCTCTTCATTGGATAATCTCGTTATAAATGTACAAAAGATTCAAGATTTGGTGGTTCAGAAGCCTATGTTAGAACCAAGAATTCCTATTCCTGATTTGTTTTATGGTGATAGAGCCAAGTTTATGAATTTCAAAAATAATTGCAAACTGTTTCTGGCCTTGAAACCTCGCTCCTCTGGTGATCCAGTTCAACAAGTGAGAATTGTTATTTCTTTTTTGCGTGGCGATCCTCAGGACTGGGCATTTTCCCTTGCGCCAGGGGATCCTGCATTAAGTAATATTGATGCGTTTTTCCTGGCGCTCGGATTGCTGTACGATGAGCCTAATTCAGTGGATCAGGCAGAGAAGAATTTGCTGGCTCTGTGTCAGGGTCAGGATGAGATAGAGGTATATTGTCAGAAATTTAGAAAGTGGTCTGTACTCAGTGGAATGGAGGTGCGCTCGCGGCTATTTTCAGAAGAGGTCTCTCTGAAGCCCTTAAGGATGTCATGGTGGGATTTCCTATGCCTGCTGGTCTGAATGAGTCTATGTCTTTGGCCATTCAGATCGGTCGACGCTTGCGCGAGCGTAAATCTGTGCACCATTTGGCGGTATTACCTGAGCTTAAACCTGAGCCTATGCAGTGCGATAGGACTTTGACCAGAGTTGAACGGCAGGAACACAGACATCTGAATGGGCTGTGTTTCTACTGTGGTGATTCCACTCATGCTATCTCTGTTTGTCCTAAGCGCACTAAGCGGTTCGCTAGGTCTGCCACCATTGGTACGGTACAGTCAAAATTTCTTCTGTCCGTCACCTTGATCTGCTCTTTGTCATCGTATTCTGTCATGGCATTTGTGGACTCAGGCGCTGCTCTGAATTTGATGGACTTGTAGTATGCTAGGCATTGTGGGTTTTTCTTGGAGCCCTTGCAGTGTCCTATTCCATTGAGAGGAATTGATGCTACGCCTTTGGCCAAGAATAAGCCTCAGTACTGGACCCAGCTGACCATGTGCATGGCTCCTGCACATCAGGAGGTTATTCGCTTTCTGGTGTTGCATAATCTGCATGATGTGGTCGTGTTGGGGTTGCCATGGCTACAAGTCCATAATCCAGTATTGGATTGGAAATCCATGTCTGTGTCCAGCTGGGGTTGTCAGGGGGTACATGGTGATGTCCCATTTCTGACTATTTCGTCATCCACCCCTTCTGAGGTTCCTGAGTTCTTGTCTGATTACCGGGATTTATTTGATGAGCCCAAGTCCGATACCCTACCTCCGCATAGGGATTGTGATTGTGCTATCGATTTGATTCCTGGTAGTAAATTCCCAAAAGGTCGACTGTTTAATTTATCTGTGCCTGAGCACGCCGCTATGCGGAGTTATGTGAAGGAGTCTTTGGAGAAGGGGCATATTCGCCCGTCATCGTCGCCATTAGGAGCAGGGTTCTTTTTTGTAGCCAAGAAGGATGGTTCACTGAGACCTTGTATAGATTACCGCCTTCTAAATAAGATCACGGTTAAATTTCAGTACCCTTTGCCATTATTATCTGATTTGTTTGCTCGCATTAAGGGGGTTAGTTGGTTCACCAAGACAGATCTTCGTGGTGCGTATAATCTTGTGCGTATTAAGCGAGGCGATGAGTGGAAAACTGCATTTAATATGCCCGAGGGCCATTTTGAGTATCTAGTAATGCCATTCGGACTTGCCAATGCTCCATCAGTGTTTCAGTCCTTTATGCATGACATCTTCCGAGAGTACCTGGATAAATTCCTGATTGTGTACTTAGATGACATTTTGATCTTCTCGGATGATTGGGAGTCTCATGTGAAGCAGGTCAGAACGGTGTTTCAGGTCCTGCGTGCTAATTCTTTGTTTGTGAAGGGATCAAAGTGTCTCTTTGGTGTCCAGAAGGTTTCATTTTTGGGGTTCATCTTTTCCCCTTCTACTATTGAGATGGACCCTGTTAAGGTCCAAGCCATCCATAATTGGACTCAGCCGACATCTCTGAAAAGTCTGCAAAAGTTCCTGGGCTTTGCTAATTTTTATCGTCGCTTCATCTGCAATTTTTCTAGTATTGCTAAACCATTGACCGATTTGACCAAGAAAGGTGCTGATGTGGTCAATTGGTCTTCTGCTGCTGTGGAAGCTTTTCAAGAGTTGAAGCGTCGTTTTTCTTTTGCCCCTGTGTTGTGTCAACCAGATGTTTCGCTTCCGTTCCAGGTCGAGGTTGATGCTTCTGAGATTGGAGCAGGGGCTGTTTTGTCGCAGAGAAGTCCTGATTGCTCGGTGATGAAACCATGCGCCTTCTTTTCCAGGAAGTTTTCGCCTGCTGAGCGAAATTATGATGTGGGCAATCGAGAGTTGCTGGCCATGAAGTGGGCATTCGAGGAGTGGCGTCATTGACTTGAAGGAGCTAAGCATCGCGTGGTGGTCTTGACTGATCATAAGAACTTGACTTATCTCGAGTCCGCCAAGCGGTTGAATCCTAGACAAGCTCGTTGGTCGTTGTTTTTTGCCCGTTTTGACTTTGTGATTTCATACCTTCCGTGCTCTAAAAATGTGAAGGCGGATGCTCTGTCTAGGAGTTTTGTGCCCGACTCTCCGGGTGTATCTGAGCCGGCGGGTATCCTCAAAGAGGGAGTAATTGTGTCTACCATCTCCCCTGATTTGCGGCGGGTGCTGCAAAAATTTCAGGCTGATAAACCTGATCGTTGCCCAGCGGAGAAACTGTTTGTCCCTGATAGGTGGACGAATAGAGTTATCTCTGAGGTTCATTGTTCGGTGTTGGCTGGTCATCCTGGAATCTTTGGTACCAGAGAGTTAGTGGCTAGATCCTTTTGGTGGCCATCTCTGTCGCGGGATGTGCGTACTTTTGTGCAGTCCTGTGGGATTTGTGCTCGGGCTAAGCCCTGCTGTTCTCGTGCCAGTGGGTTGCTTTTGCCCTTGCCGGTCCCGAAGAGACCTTGGACACATACCTCTATGGATTTTATTTCAGATCTTCCCGTCTCTCAAAAGATGTCAGTCATTTGGGTGGTCTGTGATCGCTTCTCTAAGATGGTCCATTTGGTACCCTTGTCTAAATTGCCTTCCTCCTCTGATTTTGTGCCATTGTTTTTCCAGCATGTGGTTCGTTTGCATGGCATTCCAGAGAATATCGTTTCTGACAGAGGTTCCCAGTTTGTTTCGAGGTTTTGGCGAGCCTTTTGTGGTAGGATGGGCATTGACTTGTCTTTTTCCTCGGCTTTCCATCCTCAGACTAATGGCCAGACCGAACGAACCAATCAGACCTTGGAAACATATCTGAGATGCTTTGTTTCTGCTGATCAGGATGACTGGGTGTCCTTTTTGCCTTTGGCTGAGTTCGCCCTTAATAATCGGGCCAGCTCGGCTACCTTGGTTTCACCGTTTTTCTGCAACTCTGGGTTCCATCCTCGTTTCTCTTCAGGGCAGGTTGAGTCTTCGGACTGTCCTGGTGTGGATACTGTGGTGGACAGGTTGCAGCAGATTTGGACTCATGTAGTGGACAATTTGACCTTGTCCCAGGAGAAGGCTCAACGTTTCGCTAATCGCAGACGCTGTGTGGGTCCCCGACTTCGGGTTGGGGACTTGGTTTGGTTATCTTCTCGTCATATTCCTATGAAGGTTTCCTCTCCTAAGATTAAACCTAGTTTTATTGGTCCGTATAGGATTTCTGAGGTTCTTAATCCTGTGTCTTTTCGTCTGACCCTTCCAGATTCTTTTTCCATACATAACGTATTCCATAGGTCATTGTTGCGGAGATACGTGGCACCCGTGGTTCCATCTGTTGATCCTCCTGCCCCGGTTTTGGTGGAGGGGGAGTTGGAGTATATTGTGGAGAAGATTTTGGATTCTCGTGTTTCTAGACGGAAACTCCAGTATCTGGTTAAGTGGAAGGGTTATGCTCAGGAAGATAATTCCTGGGTCTTTGCCTCTGATGTCCATGCTCCCGATCTTGTTCGTGCCTTTCATATGGCTCATCCTGGTCGTCCTGGGAGCTCTGGTGAGGGTTCGGTGACCGCTCCTCAAGGGGGGGGTACTGTTGTGAATTCTGTGGCAGAGCTCCCTCTTGTGGTTTCAAGTGGTACTTCGGCTGATTCTCTCTGTGAGCTTCCGTTGGTGGAGGAAAGTGGTACTGCGGCTTCTGAGTTTCCTTCCTCAGGTGATATGGTGAAGTCGTTAGGTGCTGCTCTATTTAACTCCACCTAGTGTTTTGATCCTGGCCTCCAGTCAATGTTCTAGTATTGGACCTGTCTCCTCCTGGATCGTTCCTGTGGCCTGCTGCTCTGCATAGCTAAGTTAATCTTTGCTATTTGTTTGCTGTTTTTTTCTGTCCAGCTTGTCTATTTGTTTTTTCCTGCTTGCTGGAAGCTCTGGGACGCAGAGGGTGTACCTCCGTGCCGTTAGTTCGGTACGGAGGGTCTTTTTGCCCCCTTTGCGTGGTTTTTGTAGGGTTTTGTGTTGACCGCAAAGTTACCTTTCCTATCCTCGCTCTGTTCAGAAAGTTGGGCCTCGCTTTGCTAAATCTATTTCATCTCTACGTTTGTCTTTTCATCTTAACTCACAGTCATTATATGTGGGGGCTTCCTTTTCCTTTGGGGATATTTCTCTGAGGCAAGGTAGGCTTATTTTCTATCTTCAGGCTAGCTAGTTTCTCAGGCCGTGCTGAGTTGCATAGGGAGCGTTAGGCGCAATCCACGGCTGCCTTTAGTGGTGTTGGAGAGGATTAGGGATTGCGGTCAACAGAGTTCCCACGTCTCAGAGCTCGTTCTTGTTTTTTGGGTTATTGCCAGGTCACTGTATGTGCGCTGACCTCTATGTCCATTGTGGTACTGAATTACCTTTCATAACACTGATCCACTGAATTAGGTTCGTCATAAAGGAATCCAAGCGCCAGGAAAAATGCACCAACATCACGCAATGCCAGATCTCCTGGCGCAAGGGAAAATGCCCAGTCTTGAGGGTCACCATGTAACAAAGAAATAATGATCTTTACTTGTTGAACAGGGTCACCTGAGGAGCGAGGCTTCAAGGCAAGAAACAATTTACAATTATTTTTGAAATTCAAGAACTTAGATCTATCTCCAAAAAACAAATCAGGAATAGGAATCCTAGGCTCTGACATCGGATTCTGAACCACAAAATCTTGAATGTTTTGTACCCTTGTAGTGAGATTATCCATCCAAGAGGACAGACCTTGAATGTCCATGTTTACACCTGTGTCCTGAACCACCCAGAGGTAAAGGGGAAAAGAGAGACAAAACACGCTGCAAAGAAAAAAAAATGGTCTCAGAACTTCTCTTATCCCTCTATTGAGATGCATTAGTGCCTTGGGCCACCTGTACTGTTATGACCTGGTGGTCAGGACTATAATGGACCTGGTGGTTAAGAGCACACAGAATGACCTGATAGTCACTGATAATTAAGGACGAGCTCTGGGACGTGGGAACTCTGCTGACCGCAATCCCTAATCCTATAACACACACTAGAAATAGCCGTGGATTGCGCCTAACGCTCCCTATGCAACTCGGCACAGCCTAAGGAACTAGCTAGCCCTGAAGATAGAAAAATAAAGCCTACCTTGCCTCAGAGAAATTCCCCAAAGGAAAAGGCAGCCCCCCACATATAATGACTGTGAGTAAAGATGAAAATACAAACACAGAGATGAAATAGATTTAGCAAAGCGAGGCCCGACTTACTGAACAGACTGAGGATAGGAAAGGTTGCTTTGCGGTCAGCACAAAAACCTACAAAAAGACCACGCAGAGGGCGCAAAAAGACCCTCCGCACCGACTCACGGTGCGGAGGCGCTCCCTCTGCGTCCCAGAGCTTCCAGCAAGCAAGACAATAATAAAAATAGCAAGCTGGACAGAAAAATAGCAAACCAAAGAAAAACAAACAGGAACTTAGCTTCTGATGGGAAGACAGGTCACAAGAACGATCCAGGAGTGAAATAGACCAATACTGGAACATTGACAGGTGGCATGGAGCAAAGATCTAAGTGGAGTTAAATAGAGCAGCCCACTAACGACTTAGCCTCGTCACCTGTGGAAGGAAACTCAGAAACACCCAGAGGAAGTCCATGGACAGAACCAGCCGAAGTACCATTCATGACCACAGGAGGGAGCCCGACAACAGAATTCACAACACTGTATAGAGCATCTTATGGGACCATAACGTTTCTGCAGCAGCATAATGGGGCAAGTGTCTGTATAGAGCATCTTATGGGGCCATAACGTTTGTGCAGCACTATAATGGGGCAAATGTCTGTATGGAGCATCTTATTGGGCCATAACGTTTGTGCAGCACTATAATGGGGCAAGTGTCTGTATAGAGCCTCTTATGGGGCCATAACGTTTGTGCAGCACAATATGGGGCAGGTGTCTTTATAGGGCCATAATCAAGGTTTGTGCAGCACTATATGGGGCAAATATCTTTATGGAACATCTTATGGGGCCATAATCAACATTTGTGCAGCATTATAATGGGCAAATGTGTCTATGGAGCATCTTATGGGGCCATTATTAACCTTTATGCAGGATTACATGGGGCATATTTTAATATGGAGCATCTTATGGGGCCCATCATAAACTTTATGGATCATTATATGGGGCTCCTGATTCAATATGGATATTCACTTAACCTACTGATGTCTCAAATAATTAATTAATTTACTTAATAAATAAAAACTGAAAATGTAGGCCCCTTAAAAAATAGTGAGGAAAGAATGGTTGTAGATGACGAGGAAAAAGCTAACATATTAAACACCTTCTTCTCCACGGTATTCACGGTGGAAAATGAAATGCTAGGTGAAATCCCAAGAAACAATGAAAACCCTATATTAAGGGTCACCAATCTAACCCAAGAAGAGGTGCGAAACCGGCTAAATAAGATTAAAATAGATAAATCTCCGGGTCCGGATGGCATACACCCACGAGTACTAAGAGAACTAAGTAATGTAATAGATAAACCATTATTTCTTATTTTTAGTGACTCTATAGCGACAGGGTCTGTTCCACAGGACTGGCGCATAGCAAATGTGGTGCCAATATTCAAAAAGGGCTCTAAAAGTGAACCTGGAAATTATAGGCCAGTAAGTCTAACCTCTATTGTTGGTAAAATATTTGAAGGGTTTCTGAGGGATGTTATTCTGGATTATCTCAATGAGAATAACTGTTTAACTCCATATCAGCATGGGTTTATGAGAAATCGCTCCTGTCAAACCAATCTAATCAGTTTTTATGACGAGGTAAGCTATAGGCTGGACCACGGTGAGTCATTGGACGTGGTATATCTCGATTTTTCCAAAGCGTTTGATACCGTGCCGCACAAGAGGTTGGTACACAAAATGAGAATGCTTGGTCTGGGGGAAAATGTGTGTAAATGGGTTAGTAACTGGCTTAGTGATAGAAAGCAGAGGGTGGTTATAAATGGTATAGTCTCTAACTGGGTCGCTGTGACCAGTGGGGTACCGCATGGGTCAGTATTGGGACCTGTTCTCTTCAACATATTCATTAATGATCTGGTAGAAGGTTTACACAGTAAAATATCGATATTTGCAGATGATACAAAACTATGTAAAGCAGTTAATACAAGAGAAGATAGTATTCTGCTACAGATGGATCTGGATAAGTTGGAAACTTGGGCTGAAAGGTGGCAGATGAGGTTTAACAATGATAAATGTAAGGTTATACACATGGGAAGAAGGAATCAATATCACCATTACACACTGAACGGGAAACCACTGGGTAAATCTGACAGGGAGAAGGACTTGGGGATCCTAGTTAATGATAAACTTACCTGGAGCAGCCAGTGCCAGGCAGCAGCTGCCAAGGCAAACAGGATCATGGGGTGCATTAAAAGAGGTCTGGATACACATGATGAGAGCATTATACTGCCTCTGTACAAATCCCTAGTTAGACCGCACATGGAGTACTGTGTCCAGTTTTGGGCACCGGTGCTCAGGAAGGATATAATGGAACTAGAGAGAGTACAAAGGAGGGCAACAAAATTAATAAAGGGGATGGGAGAACTACAATACCCAGATAGATTAGCGAAATTAGGATTATTTAGTCTAGAAAAAAGACGACTGAGGGGCGATCTAATAACCATGTATAAGTATATAAGGGGACAATACAAATATCTCGCTGAGGATCTGTTTATACCAAGGAAGGTGACGGGCACAAGGGGGCATTCTTTGCGTCTGGAGGAGAGAAGGTTTTTCCACCAACATAGAAGAGGATTCTTTACTGTTAGGGCAGTGAGAATCTGGAATTGCTTGCCTGAGGAGGTGGTGATGGCGAACTCAGTCGAGGGGTTCAAGAGAGGCCTGGATGTCTTCCTGGAGCAGAACAATATTGTATCATACAATTATTAGGTTCTGTAGAAGGACGTAGATCTGGGTATTTATTATGATGGAATATAGGCTGAACTGGATGGACAAATGTCTTTTTTCGGCCTTACTAACTATGTTACTATGTTACTATGTTACTTTTATTGGAATCTATTTTTACTTTTGACATTTACCGGTAGCTGTTGCATTTCCCACCCTAGGCTTATATTCGAGTCATTAAGTTTTCCCAGTTTTTTGTGGCAATATTAGGGGGTTCGGCTTATACTCGGGTCGTCTTATACTTGAGTATATACGGTAAATATAATTGGCAAAGGATGTGCCAGAAGAAGCATATACAGTATATAAAATCACCAAAGGATATATGTGGTAAAAAAAAAATGTTTGTGCAAGCACCTACTGTATGTCCTACAAATATATAAGGATGTATGGGTAAATAGTAGCTATGATGTTTTTAGTTTGCAACATCTGAGGTCACATAAAGGGTACAAGGTTCACGGTTGCAAACCCATATTAATGATGTCAGGGGTATATATAATTAGTAGGAGGGTTGCCACAAAGGATTCATCCTGTCAATACAGGGCCTATAGTTAAAAGGAGGTAAGTTGCATCTGTGTGCTACATGGCATGTAAGCTGGTGAGGGCACTTCAGAACAGACATAACGATTATTTACAGCGAATTCGGCAAACGGTAAATAGGTAACCCAGTCCTCGTAATTTTCAGAAACGCAACACCTGAGATATGTCTCTAAATTCTTGTGAACCCATTCAATCTGCCCATTAGACTGCGGGTGAAAAGCGGAATAAAATGACAGATAGATCCCCAGGTGGGTGCAAAATGCCACCCAAAAGTTGGAGACAAACTGCACCCCCTGATCAGAAACAATTTAGGTCGGGATCCCATGCAATCTAATTATTTCCCTGACGAAAACTTGCACCAACGATTTGGTGTTCAATAAAGCTGGTAAAGTGAAAAAAAGAGGCATTTTACTAAATCTATCTGCCGCCCCCAGAATTACAGTATTCCCCGCAGACACGGGTAGATCGTGATAAAATCGACCGACAAGTGAGTCCAAAGTTTGCTGTGAATCTCCAATGGTTTGAGAGCCCCTGACGGACAAGCATGAGGGGTCTTAGAATGAGAGGGAGCAGATATAGATCACGGACAGTGATCGTATTGAGTTCCCGACATTCCAGGCAAGGGCATAACCCCCCCATCTTTTTTTCTTTACAAAAAAGAACACGGCAATGGGGGTTGAGGATGGTCTGATTTAACCCTTAGCCAGGCTTTCCATGGTGTATCTCCATGGTGTTCCATGGCCTGTCTCTCTGGACCAGAGATGTTATAGAGTCTGCACTTGGGCAGCTTGGTACCAGGAAGGATATTAATGGCGTAATCATAAGGATGATAGGGAGGGAGTTCTTGGCACCCCTGCTCTGAGAACCAGGGCCGGCTCCAGGTTTTTGAGGGCCCCGGGCGAAAGAGTCTCAGTGGGCCCCCCCTTTAACACATTTATGATGCACAGGTACAGCAGAGAAATATAGGTATAGTACAATGGCAGATTTCACGTCTTACATGAGTGATAGCTATTGGAAATTCTACAATAGCATACAGCAGAGGGGCTTTATATAAGTCAACCCCTTATATGCCAATTTTTGTGACCTACTCCTTCCTCAGTTACCAGTAGGCATTTTATGGTTAGCTAAACTTGCTGCAAAGAAAAAAAACTGCATACATTGAATATGACAATTTTTTAATGGAAAACTTTTTAAAATAAACATTAGAAAGTATTAACGTAGAACATTGATATATGTTTTATGCAGATGCAATGTTTTGATAGCTCGTTATTGCATTTTATTGCATTGCAATGTAGCAACAACCAAAAATTTTAATTCTTGCAGTTTGAATTATTTTCTCATTATGCCATTTAGCGATCGGGTTAATTCTTTTTATATATTGATAGATCTGGTGATTCTGAACTCGGCAATACCAAATATGTGTATATTTGATTTTTTTATTGTTTAATTTTGAATGGGATCAAAGGGGTGTGATTTGAACTTTTAGATTTTTTTCATTTTTTTAATTATTTTTAAAAACTTTTTTTTTTACTTTTTGCATGCTTCAAGACCCCATGGGAGACTGGAAGCTGTAGTACTTTGATCGCCACTGCTACACACATGCGATGATCAGATCGCCTGTGCGTAGCAGAAATGCTCACCTGCTATGAGCGCCGACCATGGGGCGGCGCTTCTAGCAATCTGGCAATAACAACCACTGCTGCAGACCTTTGGTTGTCATGCCGACCCATCGGTGACCCGCGATCATGTGTCGAGGTCACCAATGGGCAGAGCCAATGACGCACTTCCTGTAAGCGCAAGTTAAAAGAGAGTTAAAGAGATTGACAGCAGCATTTAACTAGTTAACAGCCGTGAGTGGATTGCGATTCCATCTGCGGCTGTTGCGGGCACATGTCATCTGTATAGATCAGCTGTCATGGAGCCCGCACCAAATGGGGGAATCTGACATGTGCATATTATTACGGCACATGTTGGAAAGGGGTTAACCCCTTTACCCAGGGCAGGCTCAAGGTTTTTGTGGGCCCCCGGCGAAAGAGTATCAGTGGGCACCTTTAACACATACCATGATTTATGATGCACAGATACGGCAGAGAAATATAGGTATAGTACAATGCCAAAGATTTCACTTACATTACATTAGTGATATCTATTGTAAATTCTACAATAGCTCAGAAACTGGTGAAATCTTATAGCGCACAATGAATGCGAAGGGGGGATTCAAAAGTCTGTAGTCACACAGAGTAACTGCAGACTTTTCATTTTAGACCGGACACTATAAACCTAAATACAGGATTATGGGCAACACCTAGTGCTTTTACTTGTTTACTTTGTCCCACTATGGGACATAAACTTTTTACAGTCTGATCACTTGTAAAGCATAGCAAAGCAGGAGCTTTGCTATGGTTTACAAACAGTCAGTGCTGCACTGACAAACTTGCTACACCATGCTCTATGCAAATTTGCTAGTTCTGCTGTCCTGGATGTCACCAGAACGATCAGCCCCTCTCGACGTCTCGATAAATCAGCTAACACCCGGCGGCTATAGCATGCACATAGCCTCTTTTCACGCAAAATCGCCATGACGAATCCATACGTCCAAGATCGGTAAAAATCATCCAACCTAGAAGTATGGATACGTCCTACGTGATAAAGGGATTAAATGGGTGGCCCAAAACAAAGATTTATTTTAGTCCTAAATGTCTGTCTATTTAATGTCTGGTCTGGTTATGTCTACTTAATGTTGATTAAAATAAATGTTAATTTTGGACCATCCCTTTAATGCACTGGTTTGTTAGGAACTTATTCCTACTTGCTACACTTAATAATACCTGGGTGATGAAATCTGTCTTGTGGTTGTTGTTTAATCTTTATTTGCAGTTTTGAGTTAAAGGGAACCTGCCACCCCGAAAATTGCGGGTGAGGTAAGCCCACCGGCATCAGGGGCTTATCTACAGCATTCTGTAATGCTGTAGATAAGCCCCCGATATTACCTGAAAAAGGAGAAAAAGACGTTATATTATACTCACCCAGGGGCGGTCCCGCTGCTGGTCAGGTCAAACGGGCGTCTCCGGTCCGCTGCGGCGCCTCCCATCTTCATTACAAGACGTCCTCTTCTGATCTTCAGCCACGGCTCCGGCGCAGGCGTACTTTGCTCTGCCCTGTTGAGGGCAGACAAAGTACTGCAGTGCGCAGGCGCCGGGCCTCTGACCTTTCCGGCGCCTGCGCACTGCAGTACTATCCTCTACCCTCAAGAGGGCAGAGCAAAGTACCCCTGCGCCGGAACCATGGCTGAAGATCAGAAGAGGACGTCTTGTAATGAAGATGGGAGGCGCCGCAGCGGACCGGAGACGCCCATCCGACCTGACCAGCAGCGGGACCGCCCCTGGGTGAGTATAATATAACGTCTTTTTCTCCTTTTTTCAGGTAATATCGGGGGCTTATCTACAGCATTACAGAATGCTGCAGATAAGCCCCTGATGCCGGTGGGCTTACCTCACCCGCGATTTTCGGGGTGACAGGTTCCCTTTAATGATATGCTTGTGCTCCAAGCCAGGCCTGTGGAAGGTCTTCATGTGGTGCTCTGATTAGGTATTCATAATGAAGACTTCTGATAGGTTACTGATCCCTCATTGACCTGCCCCCTGGTTTACATATTGAATATTATATATGGAAAAAACCTTCTGCAGACAGGTAACAGTCGTGGCACATGCGCTGCAGCATAATCGTATGTATAATATGTAAATAATTATTATGGCTGAAGTTATCCGGATATTTCCCCCCAAAAAAAATCGATTTGCAAATGGTGTCTGCCGCGTGTGCGCAGTAGCCGCTATCTCATCTTGCTTGAGAAAAAAACTCCTCTAAGATGGAGGCACAGGCAATCGCTGACAGCCGCTACTGCGCAGGCGGCGCCATCTTGGAGGAGGGAATTTTTTTCTCTAGCAAGATGGCACTGTCGGCACCTGCGCAGTAGCTGCTATCAGATTGCTGACGGTTTGCAACTGCCTGTACAAGGGGTTTTCTTTTCAGTTTGTATTGTAGTGCAGCGGGGTAGGGTCAGTGTGATAAACAGTGATCAAAGGAAAAGTTCACAGCAAACTTGTTTAATGTCCACACTCACATGGTGTACAGCATGCAGTATCCTCCGGATCGCAGCCGGGAAAACAAAGCAGTCCGTGGGAGCCTGGTTACCTCTCCCTCGGCTTCCATCCAGGCCGATATCAGAGGGTCCCCAGATGATATGTTGGGAGTCACCTCCGTAAGCATACACTCTCGGTTCTTCTACGCTTTCAACAGATTAACGCCTTATTTTAGGGGACATTATCTGTGGGTTGTTACTGCCCCTATATTAGGGCATGACATCTGTATAGGTGCATATTTGCATGTGTGCAATTTTTTAAGTGTTTTTTAATATATCATTGTGTTCTGTCTTTCAGGTACGTTTTTCATGTTTGCCAATAAAGTTTTGCATTGTTCATATATATTGAGGCGTTCCCGTTTAGGTGGGCATGATTTTTTTCTTGCACACGGCGAGTATTCCCGCAGTCCATGGGTTCAGCTGTCAGGTTGCAGTTGGCCGCCACACGTCCAGGGCCCAGGTACCGCCAACACTTGATAGCTGTGGCTCGACTGGGGCCAATTTAGGGGACACGAGTCTGCTGTCACTCTCCGTTCAAGATACCCCCTCAGTACAGGCTTGTTCCTGATTTACCCCAGCAGAGGGTCATGGACTTTTTCCAGGCTCCTGGGCTGGTGGGGCCCAACGTGTCAGCTGTAGTGAAGCAGTGTCCCGTATAAAGTCCTGAGTGGCCGTGTACTGCTCAATCAGTCTCACCACCTGGTCCAGATTGCCTGGGTCCCTTTAACCCACCCAATGCTGTATGGCTGCTGGCAGAGCTCTCACCCTCCACCACCCTCTCCACCATCTGGGCCGAAGTCAAAGTCTCAGGTTGGAGCCACCTTTTCACAAGCTACAGTAAGTCATAAACCTGAGACAGGTCGGGCTAGGCCTCCACAAAAGTCCAAGAAAATACCATAGGGCTCTCACGTAGGTATTAATCCCCAGTCGGGCAAGGATCTCACCTTTTAACTTGGCATAGCCCTGGGCATCCTCCCAACTGAGGTCAAAGTAGGCCTTTAGCAGGTCAACCCTCAGGAACGGAGCCACCACTTTGTCCCACTGCGAAGTTGGCAGGTTCTCCCGCTGTGCTGTGCACTCATAGATGGTGAGAAAAGCTTCCACGTCTTCTGGACTCAGTTTCCTCAAAGCGGAGGGGACCTTGTCTCGGGCCTCGCGACGTTCCAGGGTCAGCGCTGGAGGTGCCTCACGCAGGGCTGCAATTTGCTAAAGCAACAGGTTATTGGTCTGTTGCTGTTGTTACTGTATGAGGATCAGCTGCCTCAGGATTTCCTCCATTTTGTCCACAGGCTTGGTTTGCAGTGTGGCAGGCCTAATGACAGACATGCAGCTGGTGCTGGGGTATGCCTTAATTCACATTGCCCGTGTTCTCCACCAACTGTAGTGCAGTGGGGTGAGGTTGGGTCAGTGTGACAGAGAGTGATCAAAGGAAAAGTTCACAGCAAACGTGTTTCATGTCCACACTCACACAGCACACGGTATCCTCCAGATCGCAGCCGTGAAACAAAACAGTCTGCAAGTTGCAAACTCCAAACTGACACACCCAAACCCTTGTTGCAGGGTTTTTTAAACTGGAATCTGTGGCCATGGGCCACTTGAAAGACCCAGCCTGGAGAAAACTGACTGCCCCCTACCTTCCTGCAGTCCGTTTAAAAAATAAAAGCCCATCATGGGTTTTCCTGAACAATGCTTTGGCCAAGTAGCTTGACCAGGTCCATGCTTACTTTTATTTTGCCTTGTGACTCACAGGCATCTTGCCGTGATCACAAGGCATTCCAGCGGGTTTAATAGGACTCCTTTCACATCCTGAGGGATACATATCGACCCTCGCATATGATCCCCCTCCTGCCTCACAGTATAGATAATATTCAATATGTAAACTAGGGGGCAGGTCACTGAGGGATCAGTGACCTGTCAGTAGTCTGCATTATGAATACCTAATTAGAGCACCACATGAAGACACCCTCACAGCCCTGCCCTGGAGCACGAGCATATCATTAACACAAAACTGAAAATAAAGATTAAACAACAACCACAAGACAGATTTCATCACCCAGGTATCATTTTAATCAGTATAACGGCGCTGACCTGACACTGTGTTTAGCTTACTGTGCACAATCCTGCTGACAGGTCCCTTTAATATCCTCTTTCCGTTCCCTTTACTCTTCTCAATCTATACACTTGGCCTGGGACACCTCATAAATTCCCATGGATTCTAGTACCACCTTTACGCAGATTACACACGGATCTACCTCTCTGGCCCATACATCACCTATCTGCTGTCCAGAATCCCAGAGTGTCTATCAGCCATATCCTCCTTTTTCTCCTCTCGCTTCCTCAAACTCAATGTGGACAAATCTGAACTCATCATCTTTCCTCCATCTCACAGATCTTCCTTACCTGACCTATCTATCACAATTAACGACATCACGCTTTTCCCCGTACCGGAAGTCTGCTGCCTCGGAGTAACCTTTGACTCTGCCCTGTCCTTCAAACCGCACATCCAAGCTCTTTCCACCTCCTGTCGCCTCCAGCTCAAAAATATGTCCAGAATCCGTCCCTTACTCAACCCTCAATCTACTAAAATGCTTGTGCATACCCTCTTCATCTCCCGCCTCGACTACTGCAACATCCTTTTCTGTGGCCTCCCTGCTAACACCCTTGCACCTCTCCAGTCCATCCCTAACTCTGCTGCACGGCTAATTCATCTCTCTCTTCGCTACTCCTCCGCTTCCCCCCTCTGCAAATCCCTCCACTGGCTCCCATTCCCTCAACGTAGCCAGTTCAAATTGCTAATACTGACCTACAAAGCCATCCATAACCTGTCTCCTCCATATATGTCTGAACTAGTCTCCCAATATCTTCCCTCACGTAATCTCCGGTCCTCCCAAGACCTCCGCCTCTCCTCCACACTTATTCGCTCCTCACCCAACCACCTCCAAGACTTCTCCCGGATATCCCCCATCCTCTGGAATTCTTTACCCCAACACGTCTGATTATCAGCCACATTCGGATCCTTCAGACAGAACCTGAAAGCTCACCTCTTCAGGAAAGCTTACATCCTGCACTGACCCCGCTGCCTCCTCACCACTACCGGAGCAACCACCTCACCAACACCAGAGCTGCTATAACCCCCCACCCTACTGTCTCCTTTTCCACCATCCTATAGAATGTAAGCCCTCAAGGGCAGGGTCCTCTCCCCTCTGTATCAGTCTGTGATTGTTAGTTTGTTTACTGTAAGTGATATCTGTAATTTGTATGTAACCCCTTTTCTCATGTACAGCACCATGGAATCAAAGGTGCAATATAAATAAATAATAATAGTAAAAATAATGTATATTGAAAACTACACAAAAACAAGATGATTTATGAGAATAGTTATATTGTATCTATTTATTTTTCTATTCATTCATTTTATTTGTATAGTTTCTTACAATGCAGTAGTAGTTATTGATGTAATTTGAGAGGTTTATTACAATTTTCTCTAGGGAAAAGAGCAATAATGACATCCAGGCATCAAATGCTATTACTATAGTAACATGGTACTGTAGTATGAACCCATAGAAACTTTGCTGCTATGGGGCGCCATAATACTCCCTTTGCTACTAGTGGGAATAAATCTGTAATATGAGTTATGGGTGGGGAAAAAAGTACTTTATATAAAATCAGAGCCGAATGGGGCTACTGTATGGGGACGCTTGGGGCTACTGTATGGGCCCACAGCAAAGTGTTTATGCTGAATTACAGATCCATACAACACAAATGTAGTATGCATTCAGTTAGCACACTAACATGGTGACACTCAAATACTTAAAAAAAAATAATATTAATAATAATAGTAATTCAAAGCCTAATAAAGGAGAACTGTAGACAAATTACCATTTCATGTTGGTGTATATTTTAGGCTTTCTAATTATATTCAATGATGTTCTATTTCTGGCAAATAATATTTTCCTTGATTTTTATCTTAAAACATCAATATTAATTTGTGCTCAAACATCAGCTGTCAGCAGGGCCGGACTGGCCATCGGGCATTTCTGGCAAATGCCAGAAGGCCCGTTGGCAGTCGTGGGCCCGTTGCCAGTGCCGACTCCCCCCCGCCGCCGTCTCACCCCACCGCCAGCGCCGCAACATTCAACTGTACTGGCGTCTATGACGCCAGTACAGTTGAATGCAATGATGGAGGAGAGATCATCTGCTGTCGCTCCCTCTCCCATCATTCCCCGCTCTGCCTCTGACACTGCGGGTGCGTGATGACGTCATATCATCGCGCACCTGCTGTGTGTCGGGCGGGCAGACTGCAGCCGCTGAGACCGGAGCCGGGAGTAGCGCGGGCACGAGAAGGGGTGAGGAGAGTGTTTTTTGTTTTTTTTAAAATATATCAATGAGTGATAACTGGATTGTGGGGCTATTGGGGGGTTGTATTACATTCTATGGGGTGGATTTATTACATTATATGGGGGCTGGCTGCATTACATTCTATGGGGGCTGGCTGCATTACATTCTATGGGGGCTGTGCTGCATTACATTCTATGGGGGCTGGCTGCATTACATTCTATGGGGGCCTGGCTGCATTACATTCTATAGGGGCTGGCTGCATTACAGTACATTCTATGGGGGCTACATTATATTCTATGGGGGTTGTATTATATTCTATGGGGAGGTGGGCTGTATTACATTCTATGGGGGGCTGTATTACATTCTGTGGGGTGCTGTATTATATTCTATGGAGGGGCTACATTATATTCTATGGGGGGGCTGCATTATACTATATGAGGGGGCTGCATTATATTCTCTGGGGGGTTACATTAAACTCAGGGGGCTACAATATATTCTGTGGGGTGGCTGCTTTATACTCTGGGGTGGCATCATTATACTATATGTGGGCTGCATTATACTGTATCGAGGACTATGGGGAATACATTATACTATATGAAGAACTATGGGGTTCATTATACTATGGGAAGTGAATTGTACTACATGGATGACAATGGCGGGGCATTATATTATATGGAGCACTATGAGGAATGTATTATACTATTTGGAGGACTGAGGAGTGTATTATACTATATGGAGGACTGTGACAGTACATTATACTATATGGAGGACTGAGGAGTGTATTATACTATATGGAGGAATTGCAGTGTATATTAATATATGGAGGACTATGGGGAGTGTATTATACTATATGGAGGACTGAGGAGTGTATTATACTATATGGAGGACTGAGGTGCACATTATAATATATGGAGGACTATGGGGTATATTATACTAAACAAGCAAAATGCTGCCTATTCATCGAGTGATTGGATTGTTTATGTGGGAACAGAAATCCTTGATCTCAGCAGCCCATCGCCGGTGTAAACTGTAGTTGTGCTGCTGATAACATGATACTGTATGGGGACAGATTGATCTAATTATGATTGTTCTTTCCCCATCATTCTTTCTCAGTTGGTGTAAAGAGGCCGAGAAATAAGCGAACAACTTCGGTATTGTCGATCACACTCGTTTAGCGGCCTGAGATCAGCGCATGTAAATACAGCAGAAATGCTTCGCATGGAGATGAGGCAAGGATGATGACAGTTGCAGTTAGCACCCGGCGCCTGGGAATAGCGCTAACTCTATTGCTTTTCCCAGCCGCCATAGCGTTTAATTCTGGTATGTGTAATGATTTTTAGGGTTGATGTCAGCTACGTAAAGTCAGCTGCTATCAATCCCTGGTGTAAGTAATGGAGAGTTGTCTATTATACACCCCCACTACTAGCCCAGACCTGGAGAGACCCAGCGACTCTGAAGAGCGGTGACGGTAGTAACAATACCGCTCTTCACAGTCGCCGAGCTCAGCGCAAGACCCGCAATATCTGAAGAACGGTGACGTTACTGATGTCACCGCTTTTCAGAGTCACCGGGTCTCGTGCTGCACAGCAGAACCAAAAGTGGCTGTAGGCAACATTTATGGAGCATCAGACTGAGGTTCCATAGCCTTTGGTCATCTCAATCCCTTTATTATCTACGAGATACAGTTATGTAGGTAAAGTAGCGGCTTTTCTTGGTACTGCAACTAAAAGCAATAAATAGGACTGAGCTATAATGCTGGATACAGCTGTAATTATATGTTATATATTCGTGTTACACTCCCCTCAATTCTTGTAACCTACAAGTGTACAAAGATATTATACAGTCACCATGTGACAAGTGGGCCTGTGTAACTTCAAATGCCAGGGCTGAATTTTAGTCCCAGTCCGGCCCTGGCTGTCAGTATAATTATAAATGTTTTTCTAATGTACACTAAATAGGAGAGATAGAAGAGTAGGGAACATGTAACAATAAATAGTTGTTCCAGGTCAGATGTAATAGTACACCACTGGGTCCCAGGAAAATCAATAGCATGGCAACTCAGCAGCAAGGGAAGACAATGCCTCAAGTGACAGCATCATTCCAACAGACTTTGCAAAGCTTCAATTCCTATTTAATTAGAAAATTCCAATAAGTCAGTAGAATTACTGTGCAGTGAAATGAAGTGCTCTATTGTCCAGCATGGTGTGCACTGCATAAATGAAAGACAACTGATGTCTAAGCTACGTGTTTTATATTGTGATTTGTGACTTATATAAAATACAGGTGCTTCTCACAAAATTAGAATATCATCAAAAAGTTAATTTATTTCAGTTCTTCAATACAAAAAGTGAAACTCATATATTATATAGTCATTACAAACAGTGATCTATTTCAAGTGTTTATTTCTGTTACTGTTGATGATTATGGCTTACAGCCAATTAAAACCCAAAAGTCATCATCTCAGTAAATTAGAATAATTAACAAAAAACACCTGAAAAGGCTTCCTAAGTGTTTAAAAAGGTATCTTGGACTGCTTCAGTAGGCTCCACAATCACGGGGAAGACTGCTGAATTGACAGATGTCCAGAAGGCATTCATTGACACACTCCACAAGGAGGGTAACCCACAAAAGGTCATTGGTAAAGAAGCTGGCTGTTCAGAGTGTTGTATCCAAGCATATTAGTGGAAAGTTGAGCGGAAGGAAAAAAGTGGTAGAAAAAGGTGCACAAGCAACCTGGATAACCGCAGCCATGAAAGGATTGTTAAGAAAAGGCCATTCAAAAATTTTGGGGAGATTCACAAGGAGTGGACTGCTGCTGGAGTCATTGCTTCAAGAGCCACCACACACAGACGTATCAAGGACATGGGCTACAAGTGTTTTATCACCGTGCTTGATTGGCCAACAAACTCGCCTGACCTTAACCTCATAGAGAATCTATGGAGCATTGTCAAGAGGAAGATGAGAGACACCAGACCCAACAATGCAGCCGAGCTGAAGACTGCTATCAAAGCAACCTTGGCTTCCTGTTATGAACTGGTGATTCAGAAACACAATGGACCTGGTGATTAAGAGCACAAAAAGTGACCTGATAGTTACGAATAACATAGGACGAGCTCTGAGACGTGGGAACTCTGCTGACCGCAATCCCTAATCCTATCACACCACACTAGAGGTAGCCGTGGAGCGCTCCTGACCAGACCTAGATGCCTCGGCACAGCCTAAGAAACTAGCTAGCCCTGAAGATAGAAAAATAAGCCTACCTTGCCTCAGAGAAATTCCCCAAAGGAAAAGGCAGCCCCCCACACATAATGACTGTGAGTAAAGATGAAAATACAAACACAGAGATGAAATAGGTTTTAGCAAAGTGAGGCCCGACTTACTGAATAGACCGAGGATAGTAAAGATAGCTTTGCGGTCAGCACGAAAACCAACAAACAACCACGCAGAGGGCACAAAAAGACCCTCCGTACCGACTAACGGCACGGAGGTGCTCCCTCTGCGTCCCAGAGCTTCCAGCAAGCAAGAAAAACCAATATAGCAAGCTGGACAGAAAAAATAGCAAACAAAAGTAACACAAGCAGAACTTAGCTTATGCAGGGCAGACAGGCCACAAGACGATCCAGGAGAGAGCAAGACCAATACTGGAACATTGACTGGAGGCAAGGAACAAAGAACTAGGTGGAGTTAAATAGAGCAGCACCTAACGACTTAACCTCGTCACCTGAGGAAGGAAACTCAGAAGCTGCAGCCCCACTCACATCCACCAGAGGAAGCTCAAAGACAGAACCAGCCGAAATACCACTCATGACCACAGGAGGGAGCTTGACCACAGAATTCACAACAGTACCCCCCCTTGAGGAGGGGTCACCGAACCCTCACCAGAGCCCCCAGGCCGACCAGGATGAGCCAAATGAAAGGCACGAACCAGATCGGCAGCATGAACATCAGAGGCAAAGACCCAGGAATTATCTTCCTGACCATAACCCTTCCACTTAACCAGGTACTGGAGTTTCCGTCTCGAAATACGAGAATCCAAAATCTTCTCCACTATATACTCCAACTCCCCCTCAACCAAAACCGGGGCAGGAGGATCAACGGATGGAACCACAGGTGCCACGTATCTCCGCAACAATGACCTATGGAATACATTATGGATGGAAAAAGAAGCTGGAAGGGTCAAACGAAAAGACACAGGATTAAGAACCTCAGAAATCCTATACGGACCAATGAAACGAGGCTTAAACTTAGGAGAGGAAACTTTCATAGGAATATAACGAGACGACAACCAAACCAAATCCCCAACACGAAGTCGGGGACCCACACAGCGCCTACGGTTAGCAAAACGTTGAGCCTTCTCCTGGGACAATGTCAAATTGTCCACTACATGAGTCCAAATCTGCTGCAACCTATCCACCACAGTATCCATACCAGGACAGTCCGAAGACTCAACCTGCCCTGAAGAGAAACGAGGATGGAAACCAGAATTGCAGAAAAACGGCGAAACCAAAGTAGCCGAGCTGGCCCGATTATTAAGGGCGAACTCAGCCAAAGGCAAAAAGGACACCCAATCATCCTGATCAGCCGAAACAAAACATCTCAGATATGTTTCCAAGGTCTGATTGGTTCGTTCAGTTTGGCCATTTGTCTGAGGATGGAAAGCCGAGGAAAAAGACAAATCAATGCCCATCCTAGCACAAAAGGCTCGCCAAAACCTCGAACAAACTGGGAACCTCTGTCAGAAACGATGTTCTACGGAATGCCATGTAAACGAACCACATGCTGGAAAAACAATGGCACCAAATCAGAGGAGGAAGGCAATTTAGACAAGGGTACCAAATGGACCATCTTAGAGAAGCGATCACAAACCACCCAAATGACCGACATCTTTTGAGAGACGGGGAGATCCGAAATAAAATTCATAGAGATATGTGTCCAGGGCCTCTTCGGGACCGGCAAGGGCAAAAGCAACCCACTGGCACGAGAACAGCAGGGCTTAGCCCGAGCACAAATCCCACAGGACTGCACAAACGAATGCACATCCCGCGACAGAGACGGCCACCAAAAGGATCTAGCCACCAAATCTCAGGTACCAAAGATTCCAGGATGACCAGCCAACACCGAACAATGAACCTCAGAGATAACTCTACTCGTCCATTTATCAGGGACAAACAGTTTCTCCGCTGGGCAACGGTCAGGTCTATTAGCCTGAAATTTTTGCAGCACCCGCCGCAAATCAGGGGAGATGGCAGACAAAATTACCCCCTCTTTGAGAATACCCGCCGGCTCAGGCAAACCTGGAGAGTCGGGCACAAAACTCGTAGACAGGGCATCCGCCTTTACATTTTTAGAGCCCGGAAGGTACGAAACCACAAAGTCAAAACGGGAGAAAAACAGCGACCAACGAGCCTGTCTAGGATTCAACCGTTTGGCAGACTCGAGATAAGTCAAGTTCTTGTGATCAGTCAAGACCACCACGCGATGCTTACCTCCTTCAAGCCAATGACGCCACTCCTCGAACGCCCACTTCATGGCCAACAACTCTCGATTGCCAACATCATAATTACGCTCAGCAGGCGAAAACTTCCTGGAAAAGAAGGCACATGGTTTCATCACCGAGCCATCAGAACTTCTCTGCGACAAAACAGCCCCTGCTCCAATCTCAGAAGCATCAACCTCGACCTGGAACAGGAGCGAAACATCTGGCTGGCACAACACAGGGGCAGAAGAAAAACGACGCTTCAACTCCTGAAAAGCTTCTACAGCAGCAGAAGACCAATTGACCACATCAGCACCCTTCTTGGTTAAATCAGTCAACGGTTTAACAATACTAGAAAAATTATTGATGAAGCGACGATAAAAATTAGCAAAGCCCAGGAACTTTTGCAGACTCTTCAGAGATGTCGGCTGAGTCCAATCATAAATGGCCCGAACTTTAACAGTGTCCATCTCGATAGTAGAAGGGGAAAAAATGAAACCTTCTGAACACCAAAGAGATACTTTGACCCCTTCACAAACAAAGAATTAGCACGCAGGATCTGGAACACAATTCTGACCTGCTTCACGTGAGACTCCCAATCATCCGAGAAGACCAAAATATCATCCAAGTATACAATCAGGAATTTATCCAGGTACTCTCGGAAGATGTCATGCATAAAGGACTGAAATACTGATGGAGCATTGGAAAGCCCGAATGGCATAACCAGGTACTCAAAATGGCCCTCGGGCGTATTAAATGCTGTTTTCCATTCATCGCCCTGTTTAATACGTACAAGATTATACGCACCACGAAGATCTATCTTGGTGAACCAACTAGCCCCCTTAATCCGAGCAAACAAATCAGACAGCAGCGGCAAGGGGTACTGAAATTTGACTGTGATTTTATTTAGAAGGCGGTAATCAATACAAGGTCTCAACGAACCATCCTTCTTGGCCACAAAAAAGAACCCTGCTCCCAATGGCGACGGCGACGGGCGAATATGACCCTTCTCCAAGGATTCCTTTACGTAACTCCGCATAGCGGCGTGCTCAGGCACAGACAAATTAAACAGTCGACCCTTAGGAAACTTACTACCAGGAATCAAATCGATAGCACAATCGCAATCCCTATGCGGAGGTAGGGAACTGGACTTGGACTCATCAAATACATCCCGGTAATCCGACAAGAACTCTGGGACCTCAGAAGGGGTGGATGATGAAATAGACAGAACTGGAACATCAGCATGTACCCCCTGACAACCCCAGCTGGACACAGACATAGATTTCCAATCCAATACTGGGTTATGGACTTGTAGCCATGGCAACCCCAACACGACCACATCATGCAGATTATGCAACACCAAAAAGCGAATATCCTCCTGATGCGCAGGAGCCATGCACATGGTCAGTTGGGTCCAGTACTGAGGCTTATTCTTCGCCAAAGGCGTAGCATCAATTCCTCTCAATGGAATAGGATACTGCAAGGGCTCCAAGAAAAACCCACAGCGCCTAGCAAAGTCCAAGTCCATCAAATTCAGGGCAGCGCCTGAATCCACAAATGCCATGACAGAATAGGATGACAAAGAGCAGATCAAAGTAACGGACAAAAGAAATTTCGACTGTACAGTACCAATGGTGGCAGACCTAGCGAACCGCTTAGTGCGCTTAGGACAATCGGAGATAGCATGAGTGGGATCACCACAATAAAAACACAGCCCATTCCGACGTCTGTGTTCTTGCCGTTCAGCTCTGGTCAAAGTCCTATCACATTGCATAGGCTCAGGTTTATGTTCAGATAATACCGCCAAATGGTGCACATTTTTACGCTCACGTAAGCGTCGATCGATCTGAATGGCCAAAGACATAGACTCATTCAGACCAGCAGGCAGAGGAAATCCCACCATGACATCCTTAAGGGCTTCAGAGAGACCCTTTCTGAAAATTGCTGCCAGCGCACATTCATTCCATTGAGTGAGCACAGACCACTTCCTAAACTTCTGACAATATATCTCTACCTCATCCTGACCCTGACACAGAGCCAGCAAATTTTTCTCTGCCTGATCCACTGAATTAGGTTCATCATACAGCAATCCGAGCGCCAGAAAAAACGCATCAATATCGCATAATGCAGGATCTCCTGGCGCAAGGGAAAATGCCCAGTCTTGAGGGTCGCCACGTAATAAAGAAATAATGATCTTAACTTGTTGAACTGGGTCACCAGAGGAGCGGGGTTTCAAAGCCAGAAACAGTTTATAATTATTTTTGAAATTCAGAAACTTAGCTCTATTTCCAGAAAATAAATCAGGAATAGGAATTCTAGGTTCTAACATAGATTTCTGAACCATAATGTCTTGAATTTTTTGTACTCTTGCAGTGAGATTATCCACACAAGAAGACAGACCTTTAATGTCCATCACTACACCTGTGTCCTGAACCACCCAAATGTCTAGGGGAAAAGAAAGACAAAACACAGTGCAGAGGAAAAAAAATGGTCTCAGAACTTCTCTTTTCCCTCTATTGAGAAGCATTAGTACTTTGGGCCTCCAGTACTGTTATGAACTGGTGATTCAGAAACACAATGGACCTGGTGATTAAGAGCACACAAAGTGACCTGATAGTTACGAATAACATAGGACGAGCTCTGAGACGTGGGAACTCTGCTGACCGCAATCCCTAATCCTATCACACCACACTAGAGGTAGCCGTGGAGCGCTCCTGACCAGACCTAGGCGCCTCGGGCACAGCCTGAGAAACTAGCTAGCCCTGAAGATAGAAAAATAAGCCTACCTTGCCTCAGAGAAATTCCCCAAAGGAAAAGGCAGCCCCCCACAAATAATGACTGTGAGTAAAGATGAAAATACAAACACAGAGATGAAATAGGTTTTAGCAAAGTGAGGCCCGACTTACTGAATAGACCGAGGATAGTAAAGATAGCTTTGCGGTCAGCACAAAAACCTACAAACAACCACGCAGAGGGCGCAAAAAGACCCTCCGTACCGACTAACGGCACGGAGGTGCTCCCTCTGCGTCCCAGAGCTTCCAGCAAGCAAGAAAAACCAATATAGCAAGCTGGACAGAAAAAATAGCAAACAAAAGTAACACAAGCAGAACTTAGCTTATGCAGGGCAGACAGGCCACAAGACGATCCAGGAGAGAGCAAGACCAATACGGGAACATTGACTGGAGGCAAGGATCAAAGAACTAGGTGGAGTTAAATAGAGCAGCACCTAACGACTTAACCTCGTCACCTGAGGAAGGAAACTCAGAAGCCGCAGCCCCACTCACATCCACCAGAGGAAGCTCATAGACAGAACCAGCCGAAGTACCACTCATGACCACAGGAGGGAGCTTGACCACAGAATTCACAACAGCTTCCATAACACCTCATCAGTGTCACAGGCTGATCGCCGCCATGCCACGCTGCATTGATGCAGTAATTGATGCAAAAGGAGCCGGGACCACTTTTTGTATTGAAGAACTGAAGAAATAAATTAACTTTTTGATGATATTCTAATTTTGTGAGAAGCACCTGTACATTTTTTTCTAACACCCAGATCCCTAATGTGCTAGTGGGTACACACAGTGTCTCCAAAGGGTCCTAACACTGTGTATATCCTGTGCTTTTAATATGTAGTACCTGGTATGATTAAAGCTTTGGTGTTTAATTTATTTGATTAGGGGGTACTCTGTTCTTGGGTCAGTAAGGGCACAGGCTTCTATATATACGACTTGAACATGCTAAAACAAAACTAATGGAAAAACATAGAAAAAGATCCACTAAAACACTTAAAAAAACACCATTAAAAGGACTTGAAAAGCATGCCCTTTTAACACGTGTGCAGTGCCCTACATCTGACACTACATATTAAACTACCTTGGAATAGGCCATCAGTATTGTATTCATAGATAACAACTCCTTTAAGTGTAAATCCAACGTTTAATGTAGTTTCATTTATAGACTTAAAAAGTCTGTCTTGTTTGATGTTTTCATGCATCATTAGGACTCCACACTATATTTTATTTTGTCGTTTCTGGCAGGCTAAAAATTCTCATTATTTTTAAAATTATAACATTTCTGAAATGTCCCTTGTTTTTTATTGCATTTTATGACATCTGATGCCAGCAAGTGTTTGGCCAGCAGCTATTTAAAAGGATATGGGCAGTCTTCACCTTTCTGCTCAACTGTATGGTCCAACCGTGATGGACAGTGAAGTGTATACAAGTAAGTTGTCATTAAAAATGGTTATCAAATAAGAAAAAGAACAAAAACAGTTTTCACATTCTGGAGCTGTAGTGCAACTCCATTTATTGTTTGTGGGACTCATTCGTACTCCTCTGGAATGAGGGGCTTTGCACCCTGATTCTAGTGATTATTGAGCCCCAGTGGTAGGCCACCATTTATCACCTATCCTGTATACAGTTGTGTTAAAAAGTGTTTGTCCCTTTCCTGACTTCCTATTCTTTTGCATGCTTGTCACACTTAAATGTTTCAGATCACTAAACAAATGTAAATATTAGACAAAGATAACACAAGTAAACACAAAATGCAGTTTTTAAATGAAGGTCTTTATTATTAAGGGAAAAAGAAATCCAAACCTACAGGGCCCTGTGTGAAAAAGTGTTTGCCCACCCCTTAAAACATAAATTAACTGTGGTTTATCACATCTTTGGGAGCTGAGTTCAAATTCCCTAGCCACACCCAGGACTGATTACTGCCACACCTGTTCTCAATCAAGAAATCACTTAGAGAGGACGTGCCTGACAAAGTGAACTAGACCAAAAGAACCTCAAAAGCTAGACATCATGCCGCGATCCAAAGAAATTCTGGAACAAATGAGAAATAAAGTAAATGAGATCTATCAGTCTGGAAAAGGTTATAAAGTCATTTCTAAAGCTTTGGGACTCCTGTGAACTACAGTGAGAGACATTATCTACAAATGGCAAAAACATGGAATAGTGGTGAACCTTCCCAGGAGTGGCTGGCAGACCAAAATTACCCTAAGAGCTCAGCGACGACTCATCCAAGAAATCACAAAAGACCACCAACACCCAAAGAACTGCAGGCCTCACTTGCCCAAGTTACGGTCAGTGTTCATGACTCCACTATAAGAAAGAGACTGGGCGAAAATGGCCTGCATGGCAGAGTTCCAAGATGAAAACCACTGCTGAGCAATAAGAACATAAAAGCTCATCTCAGTTTTGCCAAAAAACATCTTGATGATCCCAAAGACTTTTGGAAGAATACTTTGTGGACTGATGAATCAAAAGTTGAACTTTTTGGAAGGTGTAAGTCCCATTACATCTGGCGTGGAAGTAACACAGCATTTCAGAATAGGAACATCATATCAACAGTGTAATATGGTGGTGGTAGTAGTGTGATTGTCTCGGGCTGTTTTGCTGCTTCATGACCTGGAAGACTTGCTGTGGTAAATGGAACCATGAGTTCTGCTGTCTCCAAAAAAATCCTGAAGGAGAATGTCCTGCCATCTGTTCGTGACCTCAAGCTAAAGCGCATTTGGGTTATGCAGCAGGACAATGATCCAAAACACACCAGCAAGTCCACCTCTGAACGGCTTAAGAAAAACAAAATTAAGACTTTGGGAGTGGCCTAGTCAAAGTCTTGACCTTAATCTGATTGAGATGCTGTGGCATGACCTTAAAAAGGCAGTTCATGCTCAGAAGCCCTCCAATGTGGCTGAATTACAACAATTTTGCAATGATGAGGGGGCAAAAAATTCATTCAGAGAGTTGCAAAAGACCGATTGCCAGTTATAGCAAACGCTTGATTGCAGTTGTAGCCTTTAAGGGTGGCCCAACCAGTTAATGATTTAGGGAGCAATCACTTTTTCACACAGGGCCCTGTAGGTTTGGCTTCCTTTTTCAGTTAACAATCAAGACCTACCTTCATTTAAAAACTTCATTTTGTGATTACTTGTGTTATCTTTGTCTAATATTTAACCCCTTAGCGACCGCCGATACGCCTTTTAACAGCGGCCGCTAAGGGTACTTAAACCACAGCGCCGTTAATTAACGGCGCTGTGGAAAAAGTGAATAGCGCCCCCCAGAGGCCGATTTTCTCCGGGGTCTCGGCTGACGGGGGTAGCCAAGACCCCAGAGAACATGATTCAGGGGGTTTTTAACTCACCCCGCATTTGCGATCGCCGGTAATTAACCGTTTACCGGCGATCGCAAAAAAAAAAAAAAACGCGATCTCTTTTTAATTTCTCTGTCCTCCGATGTGATCGCACATCGGAGGACAGAGAAAAGGGGTCCCAGGTGGCCCCCCAATACTCACCTAGCTCCCCCGATGCTCCTCGTGTCTCCCGGTGGGCGCCGCCATCTTCAAAATGGCGGGTGCATGCGCAGTGCGCCCGCCGACCGGCACCGGGAGAATCTTTGGGAGAATCTTTGGGGTTTCGGCTGCCGGGGGTAGCCGAGACCCCAAAGAGCATGATCGGGGTCGGTATTACCGACCCCTGTTTTGCAATCGCCGGTAATTAACTGTTTACCGGCGACCGCAAAAAAAAAAAAAAAAAGTAAAGTGTAATTCTCTGTCCTCTGATGTGATCGCACATCAGAGGACAGAGAAATAGGGGGATTCGGAGACCCTACAATACTCACCTGTGTCCCTGGATCCTCTTGCTGCTCCTCCTGGCCGCTGGCAGAAGAACATGGCAGGCGCATGCGCAGTGTGCCCGCCATCTGTCTCCATCTGCCGGCCGGCAGGAGAACAGCAGTTGGGGCTAAAATTAGGGGTAGGGTTAGGGGTAGGTTTAGGGGTAGGGTTAGGGGTAGGGTTAGGGGTAGGGTTAGGGGTAGGGATAGGGTTAGGGGTAGGGTTAGGGGTAGGGGTAGGTTAGGGGTAGGGTTAGGGGTAGGGTTAGGGCTAGGGTTGGGGCTAAATTTAGGGTTTAGGGTTGGGGCTAAATTTAGGGTTAGGGTTGGGGCTAAATTTAGGGTTAGGCTTCTTTCACACTTACGTCGGTACGGGGCCGTCGCAATGCGTCGGCCCGACATACCGACGCACGTTGTGAAAATTGTGCACAACGTGGGCAGCAGCTGTAGTTTTTCAACGCTTCCGCTGCCCAATCTATGTCCTGGGGAGGAAGGGGCGGAGTTACGGCCACGCATGCGCGGTCAGAAATGGCGGATGCGACGTACAAAAAAACGTTTCATTGAAAGTTTTTTTGTGCCGACGGTCCGCCAAAACACAACTGATCCAGTGCACGACGGACGCGACGTGTGGCCATCCGTCACGATCCGTCGGCAATACAAGTCTATGGGCAAAAAACGAATCCTGCGGGCACATTTGCAGGATCCGTTTCTTGTCCAAAACGATGGATTGCGACGGAATGCCAAACGACGCAAGTGTGAAAGTAGCCTTAGGGCTAGGGTTAGGGTTGGGGCTAAAGTTAGGGCTAGGGTTGGGGCTAAAGTTAGGGTTAGAGCTGGGATTAGGGTTAGGGTTTGGATTAGGGTTGGTATTAGGGTTAGGGTTGGCATTAGGGTTACGCTTGGGATTAGGGTTAGGTTTGGGATTAGGGTTAAGGTTAGGGTTGTGATTAGGGGTGTATTGGGATTAGGGTTAGGTTTGAGGTTAGGGTTGAGATTAGGATTAGGGGTGTGTTGGATTTAGGGTTTTGATTAGGGTTATGGTTAGGGTTGACATTAGGGTTGTTTTGGGGTAAGGGTTGTGATTATGGTTAGGGTTAGTGATTAGGATTATGGATCAGGTTGGGATTAGGGTTAGGGGTGTGTTGGGGTTAGGGTTGGAGCTAGAATTGGGGGGTTTCCACTGTTTAGGTACATCAGGGTGTCTCCAAACACGACAGCCAATTTTGCGCTCAAAAAGTCAAATGGTGCTCCCTCCCTTCTGAGCTCTGCCGTGCGCCCAAACAGTGGGTTACCCCCACATATGGGGCATCAGCGTACTCAGGATAAATTGGACAACAACTTCTGGGGTCCAATTTCTCTTGTTACCCTTGTGAAAATAAAAACTTGGGGGCTACAATATCTTTTTTGTGAAAAAAAAAATATTTTTTATTTTCATGACTCTGCATTCTAAACTTCTGTGAAGCACTTGGGCATTCAAAGTTCTCACCACACATCTAGATAAGTTCCTTGGGGGGGTCTAGTTTCCAAAATGGGGTCACTTGTGGGGGGTTACTACAGTTTAGGTACATCAGGGGCTCTGCAATCGCATCATAATGCCCACAGACCATTCTATCAAAGTCTGTATTCCAAAAAGGCGCTCCCTCCATTCCGAGCTCTGCCGTGCGCCCAAACAGTGGTTTACCCCCACATATGGCGCATCAGCGTACTCGGGATAAATTGGACAACAACTATTGCAGTCCAATTTCTCCTGTTACCCTTGTGAAAATAAAAACTTGGGGGCTACAATATCTTTTTTGTGGAAAAAAAAAATATTTTTTATTTTCACGACTCTGCATTCTACACTACTGTGAAGCACTTGGGCATTCAAAGTTCTCACCACACATCTAGATAAGTTCCTTGGGGGGTCTAGTTTCCAAAATAGGGTCACTTGTGGGGGGTTACTACAGTTTAGGTACATCAGGGGCTCTGCAATCGGAACATAATGCCCACAGACCATTCTATCAAAGTCTGCATTCCAAAAAGGCGCTCCCTCCATTCCGAGCTCTGCCGTGCGCCCAAACAGTGGTTTACCCCCACATATGGCGCATCAGCGTACTCGGGATAAATTGGACAACAACTATTGCAGTCCAATTTCTCCTGTTACCCTTGTGAAAATAAAAACTTGGGGGCTACAATATCTTTTTTGTGGAAAAAAAAATATTTTTTATTTTCACGACTCTGCATTCTAAACTTCTGTGAAGCACTTGGGCATTCAAAGTTCTCACCACACATCTAGATAAGTTCCTTGGGGGGGTCTAGTTTCCAAAATGGGGTCACTTGTGGGGGGTTACTACAGTTTAGGTACATCAGGGGCTCTGCAATCGCATCATAATGCCCACAGACCATTCTATCAAAGTCTGCATTCCAAAAAGGCGCTCCTTCCATTCCGAGCTCTGCCGTGCGCCCAAACAGTGGTTTACCCCCACATATGGCACATCAGCGTACTCGGGATAAATTGGACAACAACTATTGCAGTCCAATTTCTCTTGTTACCCTTGTGAAAATAAAAACTTGGGGGCTACAATATCTTTTTTGTGAAAAAAAAAATATATTTTTTATTTTCACGACTCTGCATTCTAAACTTCTGTGAAGCACTTGGACATTCAAAGTTCTCACCACACATCTAGATAAGTTCCTTGGGGGGGTCTAGTTTCCAAAATGGGGTCACTTGTGGGGGGTTACTACAGTTTAGATACATCAGGGGCTCTGCAATCGCATCATAATGCCCACAGACCATTCTATCAAAAACTGCATTCCAAAAAGGCGCTCCCTCCATTCCGAGCTCTGCCGTGCGCCCAAACAGTGGTTTACCCCCACATATGGCGCATCAGCGTACTCGGGATAAATTGGACAACAACGATTGCAGTCCAATTTCTCCTGTTACCCTTGTGAAAATAAAAACTTGGGGGCTACAATATCTTTTTTGTGGAAAAAAAAAATATTTTTTATTTTCACGACTCTGCATTCTAAACTACTGGGAAGCACTTGGGCATTCAAAGTTCTCACCACACATCTAGATAAGTTCCTTGGGGGGTCTAGTTTCCAAAATGGGGTCACTTGTGGGGGGTTACTACAGTTTAGGTACATCAGGGGTTCTGCAATCGGAACATAATGCCCACAGACCATTCTATCAAAGTCTGCATTCCAAAAAGGCGCTCCTTCCCTTCCGAGCTCTGCCGTGCGCCCAAACAGTGGTTTACCCCCACATATGGCGCATCAGCGTACTCGGGATAAATTGCACAACAACTATTGCAGTCCAATTTCTCCTGTTACCCTTGTGAAAATAAAAACTTGGGGGCTACAATATCTTTTTTGTGGAAAAAAAAATATTTTTTATTTTCACGACTCTGCATTCTAAACTTCTGTGAAGCACTTGGGCATTCAAAGTTCTCACCACACATCTAGATAAGTTCCTTGGGGGGTCTAGTTTCCAAAATGGGGTCACTTGTGGGGGGGTTACTACAGTTTAGGTACATCAGGGGCTCTGCAATCGCAACATAATACCCGCAGACCATTCTATCAAAGTCTGCATTCCAAAAAGGCGCTCCTTCCCTTCCGAGCTCTGCCGTGCGCCCAAACAGTGGTTTACCCCCACATATGGGGTACCAGCATACTCAGGACAAATTGGACAACAACTTTTGGGGTCCAATTTCTCTTGTTACCCTTGTGAAAATAAAAACTTGGGGGCTAAATAATCTTTTTTGTGGAAAAAAATATATTTTTTATTTTCACGGCTCTGCATTATAAACTTCTGTGAAGCACTTGGGCATTCAAGGTTCTCACCACACATCTAGATAAGTTCAATGGGGGGTCTAGTTTCCAAAATGGGGTCACTTGTGGGGGATTTCTACTGTTTAGGCACATCAGGGGCTCTCCAAACGCGACATGGCGTCCGATCTCAATTCCAGCCAATTCTACATTGAAGAAGTAAAACGGCACTCTTTCTCTTCCAAGCTCTGCGGTGCACCCAAACAGTGGTTTACCCCCACATATTGGGTCTCGACGTACTCAGGAGAAATTGCACAACAACTTTAGTGGTCTAATTTCTCCTGTTACCCTTGTGAAAATAAAAATTTGTGGGCAAAAAGATCATTTTTGTAGAAAAAATGCAATTTTTTTTTTCACGGCTCTACATTATAAACTTCTGTGAAGCACATGGGGGTTCAAAGTGCTCGCCACACATCTAGATAAGTTCCTTAAGGGGTCTAGTTTCCAAAATGGTGTCACTTGTGGGGGGTTTCCACTGTTTAGGCACATCAGGGGCTCTCCAAACGCGACATGGCGTCCGATCTCAATTCCAGCCAATTCTACATTGAAAAAGTAAAACGGCACTCCTTCTCTTCCAAGCTCTGCGGTGCGCCCTAACAGTGGTTTACCCCCACATATTGGGTATCAGCGTACTCAGGAGAAATTGCACAACAACTTTTGTGGTCTAATTTCTCCTGTTACCCTTGTCAAAATAAAAATTTGTGGGCAAAAAGATCATTTTTGTAGAAAAAATGCGATTTTTTTTTCACGGCTCTACATTATAAACTTCTGTGAAGCACATGGGGGTTCAAAGTGCTCACCACACATCTAGATATGTTCCTTAAGGGGTCTAGTTTCCAAAATGGGGTCACTTGTGGGGGATTTCCACTGTTTAGGCACATCAGAGGCTCTCCAAACGCGACATGGCGTCCAATCTCAATTCCAGCCAATTCTGCATTGAAAAAGTCAAACGGCGCTCCTTCACTTCTAAGTTCTGCGGTGCGCCCAAAAAGTGGTTTACCCCCACATATGGGGTATTGGCGTATTCAGGAGAAATTGCATAACAAAATTTATGGTTACATTTCTGTTTTTACACTTGTGAAAATAAAAAAAATGGTTCTAAATTAAGATGTTTGCAAAAAAAAGTTCAATGTTCATTTTTTCCTTCCACATTGTTTCAGTTTCTGTGAAGCACGTAAAGGGTTAATAAACTTCTTGAATGTGGTTTTGAGAACCTTGAGGGGTGTAGTTTTTAGAATGGTGTCACACTTCATTATTTTCTATCATATAGACCCCTCAAAATGACTTCAAATGTGATGTGGTCCCTAAAAAAAAATGGTGTTGTAAAAATGAGAAATTGCTGGTCAACCTTTAACCCTTATAACTCCCTAACAAAAAAAAATTTTGTTTCCAAAATTGTGCTGATGTAAAGTAGACATGTGGGAAATGTTATTTATTAACTATTTTTCGTGACATATCTCTCTGATTTAAGGGCATAAAAATACAAAGTTTGAAAATTGCAAAATTTTAAAAATTTTCGCCATATTTCCGTTTTTTCCATAAATAATCGCAAGTAATATCGAAGAAATGTTACCACTAACATGAAGTACAATATGTCACGAAAAAACAATCTCAGAATCAGCGGGATCCGTTGAAGCGTTCCAGAGTTATAACCTCATAAATTGACAGTGGTCAGAATTGCAAAAATTGGCCTTGTCATTAAGTACCAAATTGGCTCTGTCACTAAGGGGTTAAATTTGCTTGATGATCTGAAACATTTAAGCGTGACAAACATGCAAAAGAATAGGAAATCCAGAAGGGGCAAACACTTTTTCACACAACTGTATAGGTGATACATGTTTTAGGTTTTTTTTTCTGGGAAAACTCTTTAACTCCTTGAGTTCAACTGACAAATATGACATGATGTTAGAAATTCTCTTCAGATTATATTGCCATAGAGATGTCTTGGGTATAGGCTATGCTACATATTCTGTTGTAAACAATACTCATCCATATTACAGGCCACCACTAAACGTTAATGGGGTTTAATATTAAAAACGACTGATATCTAGGCAGGCAGGTGTAGGATCTACTTCATACTGGACAGGCAGGAACAGATTAAAGAACTGGGTAACTGGCAGGTACTACTGGAATACAAAAACATGTAGGACCCAGTTCAAATAGGACGGTCAGGAACCACTTCAGGAATAGCTGGGTCTTTGGCAAGGGGGTACAGGACCACAAGTACAGACAGACAGGGAACCGCAGATGCGGACAGACAGGGAACCGCAGATGCGGACAGACAGGAAACAGAAGAGGCAGACAGATAGGGAACGGCAAACGTGGATAGGCAAGACAGGACTCTGTTCACAAGTAGTAGGCAGGGTCAGGTTCACACAGGATGCATACAAGGATAGGTAGGGACAAGACAGACTGGGACAAGTTCACACAGGGTACTTGCAATGAAGTAACAAATGTACTCACTAAACACACTAATGCTACACAGCGACAACAGATTAGAGATAGGCACTCGTTCAGACACTGCAGGATTCAGAGATAGGCACTTGTTCAGACACTGCAGGATTCAGAGATAGGCACTCGTTCAGACACTGCAGGATTCAGAGATAGGCACTTGTTCAGACACTGCAGGTTTTAGAGATAGAAATAGGTTCAGATACTGCAGGTTTTAGAGATGGGTACAGGTTCAGAAAGTGCAGGTTAGGGATAGATACAGGTATAGACACAGCAGGTTTAGGGAAAAATCTAGACTTACCGGTAGACAGCGTCGGACTGGAGCATCTTGGGCCCGCCAGAGAAAATCATTCTTGGGACCCACTATGTAGCTACATAGAAATAGATACAATACCACCAATTGTGCAGTGAAAACGTGCTAATATCAGGGTATAATATAAGGTAGTGCACATCTTAATTATGTAGCAGGGTTGGGGTAGCCCCCTCATAGAATATAATTTAGCCCCCTCACAGAATATAATTTAGCCCCCTCATAAAATATAACGCAGTCCCCTCTCATAGAATATAATGCAGCACCCCACAAAATATAATGCAACCCCCTCAGGTATAATGCAGTCCCCACCATAGAATATAATGTAGCACCCTCATAGGGTATAATGCAGCCCCCCTCATATAGTTTAATGCAGCCACCACAGAATATAATGTAGTCAACTGAGAGAATGCAGCGACACCACAGAATATAATGCAGCCCCCTATAGAGTATGCTGTAGCCCCCTCACACAGTATGATGTAGCCTCCCATAATATAATGTAGTCCCCTGAGAATAATGCAGTCCCCCCACAGAATATAATGTAGTCCCCTCATAAAGTATAATGCAGCCTCTCTCCACCCCATCATTGTCCTCATCACCACCTCCATCATTGCCTTCTCCCCCACCACCTCCATCACTGCCCATTCCACCACCTGCATCATTGCCTCCTCCCCCACAATCATTGTCTATTTCATCACCTCCATCAATGCCCATCACCTCCATCATTGCCTCCCCACCACCATTGCCTCCCACCTCCATCATTGCCTCCCCCACCACCATCATTGCCCATCACCTCCATCATTGCCTCCCCACCATCATTGCCCATCACCTCCATCATTCCCTCCCTCACCATGATTGCCCATCACCTCCACCATTGTCTCCCCACCATCATTGCCCATCACTTCCATCATTGCCTCCCCACCACCACCATCATTGCCCATCACCTCCATCATTGTCTCCCCCACCACCATCATTGCCCATCATCTCCATTATTGTCTCCCCCACCACCATTGCCCATCACCTCCATCATTGCCTATCACCTCCATCATTGCCTCCCATACCATCATCATTGCCCATCACCTGCATCATTGCCTCCCCACCATCATTGCCCATCACCTCCATCATTCCCTCCCTCACCATCCTTGCCTATCACCTCCATCATTCCCTCCCTCACCATAATTGCCCATCACTTCCATCATTGCCTGCCCATCACCTCCATCCAGAGGTGTAACTACAAAGTTATGGGCCCCGATGCGAATTCATTTCACACACTATAGTTTTGTTGCAATTTTTTACAGTGCAATATTTAATAAGTATAGGCTCCTATGTTTAATTTCTTAGAAATAAAAAATTGCAGTACAAAAAATGCGTATATATATATATTATTAATCTGAAAAATGCAACATGAATTGACATGCTCTTTTTTTGTGAGGATCAGTTTTCTACCAAAAAATACAGATTCTCACAAAAAGTCATGTCTGAATAGCAATTCTGGGAAACTCATTGACTTTGTTGGGAGGTCAGTGCAGTGCACTGCAAAAAAAATGATCCGTAAAAAATGCCTAGGGCTACGTTCACACACAGCATTTTGACTGCATCCTCATAAAGCGCAGTCTTGTGTGTGTGAATGCTGCTATGCTAATTACTCACCTTCCCCGCACCCCCACTGTGATGTCCAGCGATGTCCCCTCGTCTCGGGGGCTGCAGCATTCTGTGCCTCTAGGTCCCTGCTCAGTCACATAGTGTTGTGCCAGGTCATCTCAAAGGTCCTGCAGCCTGCGGACCTGCGAGATCACCGTGGGAGCGCAAGGAAGGTGAGTAAAAGCACATCCAAAAAGCACAAAAAGAATTTAAATGCTCATTCTTTTTACGGATCCGTTCTTGAGCCCAAGAACAAATCTGTAAAAAGCACAGTGTGTGATTGCAGTATTGTGAAATGCACTGACTTGGCTGTCACAGCCAACGTCACTGCATGCCACTGCAAAGCGGATCCGTACAAAAAGGGACACTGCCACACACACATACACACAGTACAACACTGCCACACACACAGTACAACACTGCCACACACACAGTACAACACTGCCACACACACAGTACAACACGGCCACACACACAGTACAACACTGCCACACACAGTACAACCCTGCCACACACACAGTACAACACTGCCACACACACAGTACAACACTGCCACACACACATACACACACAGTACAACACTGCCACACACAGTACAACACTGCCACACACAGTACAACACTGCAACACACAGTATAACACTGCCACACACAGTACAACACTGCCACACATAGTATAACACTGCCACGCACAGTATAACACTGCTACACACAGTAGAACACTGCCACACACAGTACAACACTGCCACACACAGTACAACACTGCCACACACACAGTACAACACTGCAACACACAGTACAACACTGCTACACACACAGTACAACACTGCCACACACACAGTACAACACTGCCACACACAGTACAACACTGCAACACACAGTATAACACTGCCATACACAGTACAACACTGCCACACACAGTACAACACTGCAACACACAGTATAACACTGCCACACACAGTACAACACTGCCACACATAGTATAACACTGCCACACACAGTATAACACTGCCACACACAGTATAACACTGCCACACACAGTACAACACTGCCACACACAGTATAACACTGCCACACACACAGTACAACACTGCAACACACAGTACAACACTGCTACACACACAGTACAACACTGCCACACACACAGTACAACACTGCCACACAGTACAACACTGCCACACACACAGTACAACACTGCCACACACAGTACAACACTGCCACACACACAGTACAACACTGCCACACACACAGTACAACACTGCAACACACAGTACAACACTGCCACACACAGTACAACACTGCCACACACAGTACAACACTGCAACACACAGTATAACACTGCCACACACAGTACAACACTGCCACACATAGTATAACACTGCCACACACAGTATAACACTGCTACACACAGTAGAACACTGCCACACACAGTACAACACTGCCACACACAGTACAACACTGCTACACACACAGTTCAACACTGCAACACACAGTACAACACTGCTACACACACAGTACAACACTGCCACACACAGTACAACACTGCAACACACAGTATAACACTGCCACACACAGTACAACACTGCCACACACACAGTACAACACTGCAACACACAGTACAACACTGCTACACACACAGTACAACACTGCCACACACAGTACAACACTGCTACACACACAGTACAACACTGCAACACACAGTATAACACTGCCACACACAGTACAACACTGCAACACACAGTATAACACTGCCACACACAGTACAACACTGCCACACACAGTACAACACTGCCACACACACAGTACAACACTGCCACACACAGTACAACACTGCAACACACAGTATAACACTGCCACACACAGTACAACACTGCCACACACAGTACAACACTGCAACACACAGTATAACACTGCCACACACAGTACAACACTGCCACACATAGTATAACACTGCCACACACAGTATAACACTGCCACACACAGTTTAACACTGCCACACACAGTACAACACTGCCACACACAGTATAACACTGCCACACACACAGTACAACACTGCAACACACAGTACAACACTGCTACACACACAGTACAACACTGCCACACACACAGTACATCACTGCCACATACACAGTACAACACTGCCACACACACAGTACAACACTGCTACACACACAGTACAACACTGCCACACACACAGTACAACACTGCCACACACACAGTACAACACTGCCACACGCACACACAGTACAACACTGCCACACACACACACACTCACAGTACAACACTGCCACACACAGTATAACACTGCCACACACAGTACAACACTGCCACACACAGTATAACACTGCCACACACAGTACAGCACTGACAAACACAGTATAACACTGCCACACACACAGTACAACACTGCAACACACAGTACAACACTGCTACACACACAGTACAACACTGCCACACACACAGTACAACACTTCCACACACACACACACAGTACAACACTGCCACACACAGTACAACACTGCCACACACAGTATAACACTGCCACACACAGTACAGCACTGACAAACACAGTATAACACTGCCACACACACAGTACAACACTGCAACACACAGTACAACACTGCTACACACACAGTACAACACTGCCACACACACAGTACAACACTTCCACACGCACACACAGTACAACACTGCCACACACACACACACTCACAGTACAACACTGCCACACACACATACACACACAGTACAACACTGCCACACACACACAGAGTACAACACTGCCACACACTATAAAAGGCTCACTCACACAAGTGTATAACATGGCCGAGTGCTATGTGGTATTTTAATGTTACACTATGGGGAATTGTAGATCTGCAACTCTTTTTTCATGCATAATGCAAATTGCTGCCCAAATCGGATGGCACACACCAACTCATTCAAGTCTATGGGTGCGTGTATAAAATTGATCTGCACTTGGATGACATTTAAAGGGACACTGTCACCTGAATTTGGAGGGAACAATCTTCAGCCATGGAGGCGGGGTTTTTGGGTTTTTGATTCACCCTTTCCTTACCCGCTGGCTGCATGATGGCTGCAATATTGGATTGAAATTCATTCTCTGTCCTCCATAGTACATGCCTGTGCAAAGCAAGATTGCCTTGTGCAGGCATGTACTACGGAGGACAAAGAATGAACTTCAATCCAATATTGCAGCCAGCATGCAGCCAGCGGGTAAGGAAAGGGTGAATCAAAAACCCCGCCTCCATGGCTGAAGATTGTTCCCTCCAAATTCAGGTGACAGTGTCCCTTTAAGTGCAGTCAGATTTCCGCAGACTGACAAAATGGAGACATTGGCTTTTCCATCTTCTCTGAGAGAAGTGTGATTGGAGTATTTCCATAACTGAGCCGATTCTCTTAGAAGAGACAATATGCACAGGTGTTGCCCCGGCCTAAGAGGAGACAGAGTGCTGCGCTAGGACACATCTCCTGATGTGATGAACGGGGCGAGAATCTGGAGTCACTGAAGTCCAGGCTGGATGATTCCACTATCACATTGGGGCACAGAGGAACATGATGGCTGCCAATGTTTATAAGAGCACTATGGACTGGTGCAAACTATGGGGGCAGTCACTATCGGGTACTATGTATGGTGGCATTTTTTTCTAGTTCACATGGTGCATAGGGGCGTTTGGTATAAGGGGAACTCCTCACTGGCGCACACTAAATGTGAGGCTCTGTAGCTGGTATTACTTACAGGGGGCTCCTCTCTGCCTCGCACCGCACATGCAGGGGGCACCCTTCTTTGCCCCGCCACCACACACGCAGGGGGCGCCCCTCTCTGCCCACGTCTCAATACCACACAGGGGACGCCGCTCTCTGCTTTGCCACCTTACAGAAGGTGTGCCCCTCTCTGCCCACATCTTAGCACCACACAGGGGGCCCCTCTCTGCCCTGCCACCTCACTGAGGGAGAGCCCCTCTCTGCCCCGCCATCTCACACAGGGGGCCCCTCTCTGCCCCAACACCTCTCACAAGGGACCTCTCTATGCACACGTCTCCAGGATCTATATCACGACACCAGGGGGGGGATGATGAGCCAGCACCCACACACACAGGCACACAGCACAGCTCACCTCCCTGCAGCACAAACACACACAGCTCACCTCCCTGCAGCAGCACGCACACACACACAGCACAGCTCACCTCCCTGCCGCATCACACACATACACATATAAACACACACACACACAGATATACACACACAGCACAGCTCACCTCCCTGCAGCAGCACACACACACACACACACACACATAAAAACACACACACAGATATACACACACACACAGCAGAGCTCACCTCCCTGCAGCAGCAGCAGCACCACACACACACACACACATACAGCACAGCTCACCTCCCTGCAGCAGCCGCTCACCCCAGCAGCCTCTTCATTCCAGGAAGCTTTCTGACTGAGACAGCAGCACGCTGGGCTGTCTCAGACAGGAAGCAGGACGCTGGGAGCTGGGGAGCTGCTCTGGGAGTCTGTGTGCCTGCGTGTGTGTATGTGTGCTGTGCTGTGCTGTGTGTGTGTTACTTTGTGAGTGTGTGTGTGGTGGGGCTTTACATGCGGCTAACGCTGCCTGTTACTAAAGAGAAATGGTATTCACTCCTCTCCACGGCGTGGGGAAGGGTGAATATTCATTCTGCTTTAGCAGCGGGGACACAATCCTGTCTCCGGCTGCTGCTACTGGCACAGGGCGGGCCCCCTTGACCCAGGGGCCCTATAGCCACTGGCAAGGTGCCCCTGGAGCAGTGGGGGCCCTAGGCAGCTGCTGGTCAGTATGCCAGCAGGTGTCAGTGCCAGGGCCCGCCGGAGAATCCTCCGGTTCTCCGGTGGGCCAGTCCGAGCCTGCCGGTAGATACAAACAGGTTCAGGGATTGTTCCTAATTTAGAAAAGGACAATCACAGATACTGATTCAGGGTTCAGGCCTGAGAATTCAGTCCCCAGGGTGGCAGAAACAGGAATGATCAGATACAGGTACAGATTCAGGGTTCAGGCCTGAGTGCTTAGCCCCAGGATGGCAAGATCAGAAAAGAATCTGGCAACTCAGCAGTGCACGCACACGGAAAGAGAATGTTACTTAGGCTCCTTCCAAGTGGCTCCTTCCACTCAAGAAAAGCCTGGGGACTCATTAGGAGTACACGCACTATCGCTCTAATAATCAGGAAGTTCCCCCACGTTCCACCTAAGTATCCACAGCCAACAGAGGACACAGAGCATACAGCAAGCAGCGGACAAAGCGCTCACTGCACAGCCTGAGGTGGTGAGTACGCCGGTGTCCCTGGATGGTGGGAGATGGGGAGCCATGCAGGGATGCAGGCAGTGGTGTTACATTGGGCAGACAAATAAGTTCATGAAAACACCTGTCATCCTAAAATGACTGAAACAGGGATAACAGAAAGTACCACCCTGAAAAAAAAGGTATACCTGCTGTGTCTCGGTGGACAGAGAAGACGACCATAAAGCACAGGCTCAAGAGTTCGAACCCAGAGACATGTGTTGTGAGTTCTGTTTTTGGGCTCCCTCTGGTGGTTACTGATGGTACTGGGTGATTTGTGTTCTGCTGTCTCTGGTGTCCACCTGTTCTATTAGCATTTGGGAGTTTCCTATTTAAACGGGCTTTCTTGTCTTTTCCCCGCCGGCTATCAAGGTTATCAGAGTGTTTTGTTACCTCAGCTTCTGGCTTCAGTAATCTTCAGGACAAGCTAAGTTTTTGATTTTCTTGTTCCACGTTTTGCTTTATTTTTTGTCTTGTCCAGCTTGCATATAATTGTTTCTTTGCTGCTGGTTGCTCTAGTGGGCTGTAATTGCTCCTCATGTTCCATGAGTTGGAACATGAGTTCTAGTAATTACAGGATGGTTTTTTGAAGGTTTTTTTGCTGACCGCGCAGTTTACTTTTGTATCCTCTGCTATCTAGTTTTAGCGGGCCTCATTTTGCTGAATCTGTTTTCATACTGTGTATGTGCCTTCCTCTCATTTCACCGTCATTATATGTGGGGGGCTGCTATTTCTGTGGGGAATTTCTCTGGAGGCAAGAGAGGTCTGTGTTTCTTCTAATAGGGGAAGTTAGATCTTAGGCTGGTGCGAGACGTCTAGGATCAACGTAGGCACGTTCCCCGGCTATTGTTATTTGTGTGTTCAGGTTTAGGGTCGCGGTCAGCTCAGGTTCCATCACCCTAGAGCTCGTTGGTGCTTGTCCTTTTGTGATTCCCTGCCATTGGAATCATGACAGTATAGCCGGCCAAAATGTTTGGGCTGAAGTAGGAGGAAAAGTAGTCTGAGGAAGTTTTTTTTTTTTTTTTTTTTTCTCCTCTGAGTTTGCTGCCTAGCCTTAATTGCAGCCTGGCTGATTTTTTTTTTTTCCTCCTCTTAATCCTTGAATGGCTCTGACCTCAGCTGTTTATCATGGACATCCAGAGTTTAGCTTCCAGCTTGAATAATCTTGCTGCTAAGGTTCAAAATATACAAGATTTTGTTGTACATGCTCCTATGTCTGAACCTAGAATTCCTATTCCAGAGTTCTTTGCTGGAGATAGATCTAGTTTTCTGAATTTTAGGAACAATTGCAAGCTGTTCCTTTCTTTGAAATCTCGCTCTTCTGGAGACCCTGCTCAGCAGGTTAAGATTATTATATCTTTCCTGCGGGGTGACCCTCAAAATTGGGCATTTGCATTGGCACCAGGGGATCCTGCGTTGCTTAATGTGGATGCGTTTTTTCTGGCATTGGGTTTGCTCTATGAGGAACCTAACCAGGAGATTCAGGCTGAAAAAGCTTTATTAGCTCTCTCTCAGGGGCAAGATGAAGCAGAAATATATTGTCAAAAATTTCGGAAATGGTCAGTGCTTACTCAGTGGAATGAGTGCGCCCTGGCTGCAAAGTTCAGAGATGGCCTTTCTGAGGCCATTAAATATGTTATGGTGGGGTTCCCTGCGCCTACGGGTCTGAATGAGTCTATGACTATGGCTATTCAGATTGATCGGCGTTTACGGGAGCGCAAACCTGTGCACCATTTGGCGGTGTCTTCTGAACAGGCACTTGAGACAATGCAATGTGATAGAGTTCAGTCTAGAAGTGAACGGCAAAACTATAGGCGGAAAAATGGGTTGTGCTTTTATTGTGGTGATTCAGCTCATGTTATATCAGCATGCTCTAAACGCACAAAAAAGGTTGATAAGTCTGTTGCCATTAGTACGTTACAGTCTAAGTTCATTCTGTCTGTGACTCTGATTTGCTCATTATCATCCATTTCCGTCGATGCCTATGTAGATTCAGGCGCTGCCCTGAGTCTTATGGATTGGTCATTTGCCAAGCGTTGTGGGTTTAGTCTTGAGCCTCTGGAAGTCCCTATTCCTTTGAAGGGAATTGACTCTACACCTTTGGCTATGAATAAACCTCAGTACTGGACACAAGTGACCATGCGTATGACTCCCGTTCATCAGGAGGTGATTCGCTTCCTGGTATTGTATAATTTACATGATGTTCTAGTACTTGGTCTGCCATGGTTACAAACTCATAATCCAGTCCTTGACTGGAAAACAATGTCTGTGTTAAGCTGGGGATGTCAGGGGGTTCATGATGATGCACCTCCGATTTCTATCGCTTCATCTACTCCTTCTGAGGTTCCTGTATTTTTGTCGGATTATCGGGATGTTTTTGAGGAGCCTAAGCTCAGTTCGCTTCCTCCTCACAGGAATTGCGATTGTGCTATAGATTTGATTCCTGGCAGTAAATTTCCTAAAGGTCGTTTGTTCAATCTGTCAGTGCCAGAGCATACTGCTATGCGGGATTATGTTAAGGAGTCCTTGGAAAAGGGACATATCCGTCCATCTTCGTCCCCTTTGGGAGCAGGTTTTTTTTTCGTGGCCAAAAAAGATGGGTCCTTGAGGCCTTGTATAGATTATCGTCTTTTGAATAAGATTACCGTAAAATATCAGTATCCTTTGCCTTTGTTGACTGATTTGTTTGCTCGCATTAAGGGGGCTAAATGGTTCACTAAGATTGATCTTCGGGGTGCGTATAATCTTATACGAATAAAGCGAGGTGATGAGTGGAAAACCGCATTTAATACGCCTGAGGGCCATTTTGAGTATTTGGTAATGCCTTTCGGACTTTCTAATGCTCCTTCAGTCTTCCAGTCCTTTATGCACGATATTTTCCGTGAATATCTGGATAAATTTATGATTGTGTATTTGGATGATATTTTGGTTTTTTCTGATGACTGGGAGTCTCATGTTCAGCAGGTCAGGAAGGTGTTTCAGGTCCTGCGGGCTAATTCCTTGTTTGTAAAGGGCTCAAAGTGTCTCTTTGGAGTCCAGAAGATTTCTTTCTTGGGGTATATTTTTTCCCCTTCTACTATTGAGATGGATCCCGTCAAGGTTCGGGCTATTTGTGACTGGACGCAGCCTGCATCTCTTAAGAGTCTGCAGAAGTTCTTGGGCTTTGCTAATTTCTATCGTCGTTTTATAACTAATTTTTCTAGTGTTGTTAAGCCTTTGACGGATTTGACTAAGAAGGATGCTGATGTTGCTGATTGGTCTCCTGCGGCTGTGGAGGCCTTTCAGGAACTTAAACGCCGGTTTTCTTCTGCTCCTGTGTTGCGTCAGCCTGATGTTTCGCTTCCTTTCCAGGTTGAGGTTGATGCTTCCGAGATTGGAGCGGGGGCGGTTTTGTCGCAGAGAGGCTCCGATTGCTCGGTGATGAAGCCATGTGCGTTCTTTTCTAGGAAGTTTTCGCCCGCTGAGCGGAATTATGATGTGGGTAATCGGGAACTTTTGGCCATGAAGTGGGCATTTGAGGAGTGGCGTCATTGGCTGGAGGGTGCTAGACATCGTGTGGTGGTCTTGACTGATCACAAAAATCTGATTTACCTTGAGTCTGCCAGGCGTCTGAATCCTAGACAGGCTCGTTGGTCACTGTTTTTCTCTCGTTTCAATTTTGTGGTTTCATACCTGCCAGGTTCAAAGAATGTGAAGGCGGATGCTCTTTCTAGGAGTTTTGTGCCTGACTCCCCTGGAAATTCTGAGCCCACTGGTATCCTTAGGGATGGGGTGATTTTGTCGGCCGTCTTCCCAGACTTGCGACGTGCTTTGCAGGAGTTTCAGGCGGGTAAACCTGATCGTTGTCCGCCTGAGAGACTGTTTGTTCCGGATAGTTGGACCAGTAGAGTCATCTCCGAGGTCCATTCTTCTGCGTTGGCAGGTCATCCTGGAATATTTGGTACTAGAGACTTGGTGGCCAGGTCTTTTTGGTGGCCTTCCTTGTCGAGGGATGTGCGTTCTTTTGTGCAGTCTTGTGAGGTTTGTGCTCGGGCTAAGCCTTGCTGTTCTCGAGCCAGTGGATTGTTGTCACCTTTGCCAATCCCGAAGAGGCCTTGGACGCACATTTCCATGGACTTTATTTCGGATCTCCCTGTCTCTCAAAAAATGTCCGTCATCTGGGTTGTGTGTGACCGCTTTTCTAAAATGGTTCATCTTGTACCCTTGCGTAAGTTGCCTTCCTCCTCTGAGTTGGTCCCTCTGTTTTTCCAGAACGTGGTTCGTTTGCATGGGATTCCGGAGAACATCGTTTCTGACAGGAGATCCCAGTTTGTGTCTAGATTTTGGCGGACGTTCTGTGCTAAGATGGGCATTGATTTGTCCTTTTCGTCTGCATTCCACCCTCAGACGAATGGCCAGACGGAGCGAACTAATCAGACCTTGGAAACTTATTTGAGGTGTTTTGTTTCTGCTGATCAAGATGACTGGGTTACCTTTTTGCCGCTGGCCGAGTTTGCCCTTAATAATCGGGCTAGTTCTGCTACCTTGGTTTCTCCTTTCTTTTGTAATTCGGGGTTTCATCCTCGTTTTTCCTCTGGTCAGGTGGAGCCTTCTGATTGTCCTGGAGTGGACATGGTGGTGGATGGGTTGCATCGGATTTGGAGTCATGTGGTGGACAATTTGAAGTTGTCCCAGGAGAAGGCTCAGCAGTTTGCTAATCGCCGTCGCCGCGTTGGTCCTCGACTTCGTGTTGGGGACTTGGTGTGGTTGTCTTCTCGTTTTGTTCCTATGAAGGTCTCTTCTCCTAAGTTCAAGCCTCGGTTCATCGGTCCTTATAGGATCTTGGAAATTCTTAACCCTGTGTCGTTTCGTTTGGATCTCCCAGCATCGTTTGCTATTCATAATGTGTTCCATCGGTCGTTGTTGCGGAGGTATGAGGTACCTGTTGTTCCTTCGCTTGAGCCTCCTGCTCCGGTGCTGGTGGAGGGAGAATTGGAGTATGTTGTGGAGAAGATCTTGGATTCTCGTGTTTCCAGACGGAAACTCCAATATTTGGTCAAGTGGAAGGGTAATGGTCAGGAGGATAATTCTTGGGTGGTTGCCTCTGATGTTCATGCTGATGATTTGGTCCGCGCTTTTCATAGGGCTCATCCTGGTCGCCCTGGTGGTTCTCGTGAGGGTTCGGTGACCCCTCCTCAAGGGGGGGGTACTGTTGTGAGTTCTGTTTTTGGGCTCCCTCTGGTGGTTACTGATGGTACTGGGTGATTTGTGTTCTGCTGCCTCTGGTGTCCACCTGTTCTATTAGCATTTGGGAGTTTCCTATTTAACCGGGCTTTCTTGTCTTTTCCCCGCCGGCTATCAAGGTTATCTGAGTGTTTTGTTACCTCAGCTTCTGGCTTCAGTAATCTTCAGGACAAGCTAAGTTTTTGATTTTCTTGTTCCACGTTTTGCTTTATTTTTTGTCTTGTCCAGCTTGCATATAATTGTTTCTTTGCTGCTGGTTGCTCTAGTGGGCTGTAATTGCTCCTCATGTTCCATGAGTTGGAACATGAGTTCTAGTAATTACAGGATGGTTTTTTGAAGGGTTTTTTGCTGACCGCGCAGTTTACTTTTGTATCCTCTGCTATCTAGTTTTAGCGGGCCTCATTTTGCTGAATCTGTTTTCATACTGTGTATGTGCCTTCCTCTCATTTCACCGTCATTATATGTGGGGGGCTGCTATTTCTGTGGGGAATTTCTCTGGAGGCAAGAGAGGTCTGTGTTTCTTCTAATAGGGGAAGTTAGATCTTAGGCTGGTGCGAGACGTCTAGGATCAACGTAGGCACGTTCCCCGGCTATTGTTATTTGTGTGTTCAGGTTTAGGGTCGCGGTCAGCTCAGGTTCCATCACCCTAGAGCTCGTTGGTGCTTGTCCTTTTGTGATTCCCTGCCATTGGAATCATGACAGGCATGACAATGAGTATTTTTCTATAAAATTCTTCAAACTAGCTCATTGTTTCCAGATGAATACAATAAAACTAGATGGTGGCCCGAGTCTAACGCATCGGGTATTCTAGAATATGTATGTATGTATATATATATAGCAGACACATAGCATATAGCAGAGGCCACGTAACACAGACAGCCACGTAGTATATAGCACAGCCATGTAGTATATAGGGGCCACGTAGTCTATAACACAGCCCACGTAGTATATAATACAGCCCACGCAGTATATAACACTGCGCACGTAGTATATAACACTGCCTAAGTAGTATATAACACTGCGCACGTAGTATATATCACTGCCCACGTATTATATAACACTGCCCACGTAGTATATAACACTGCCACGTAGTATATAACACTGCCCACGTAGTATATAACACTGCCCACGTAGTATATAACACTGCCACGTAGTATATTGCCCAGCCACGTAGTATATAGCACAGCCCACGTAGTATATAACACAGCCCACATAGTATATAACATAGCCCATGTAGTATATATCACAGCCCACATAGTATATAACACTGCCACGTAGGAAAAAGTGTATGCAACAAACCTGTCTTCTGACCAGAGGGGGGGAGATATATATATACATATATATATATATATACATATATATATGTATATATATATATATATATATATATATATATATATATAATTAACCAATATATTGTAAATAAGTAAATATAAGAAAAAAGGTCACTGCTACACAAGGAAATGAATGGCTGACCATTCGGGGTACTACTAGTATAAAACACCAGATTTGGAAAACAAAGCAAAAAAATGTATATAAAATATATTCAAATTAAAACCAAGACATACAATGTATATAAAAGAATGCCTTTATTTATTTTTTGGCTAATGGCACTTCATGATGTGCCTGTACTTGGAACAATTGAAAAAGATATATATGTATTTTAACAATGAATTAATAACAGGACGGACAAAGATAATAAAATTTCATAACAGTTCATAAAAATTCATGTAGGACTTGGACCACACTAGGCACAAAACACCCTCAAAGTATGTACATATATCTGGTGTATAGGTATCTAGCCATGTGTAAAAAAACAGGGTGAAGCAATGTGCAAAAGTGTAACAATGTGCAAACATGCAAGAAAAATATGTATATATAAATATATATAAGAAATGTAGTGCAAATTGCATGGTAGTCAATAAATGCAAATAAATTAAATTGAAATAAAAAATGTGTGAGTATATAAACCTAGCCCACATGTACTATATACCAGAACCAAGGTATATAACTAGCGATGATGTATGTACTATTCAGAATAAAAGGTAAAAAAGGGGGGCCAAAGTGTATGTCATACAACTAAGCCTGATCAAGGATAGGGTGGTAAGAATTTATATGGCAATATCCTACATGGTTAAATGCACCAATGGCAGAATAATAAGAATG